>NC_091375.1:7017197-7042197 GCF_038502225.1 Cherax quadricarinatus
TACCCAAGTGAAAGATATCGGAGGAAGGGTAAAATAAACCCACTGAAAAAGAGGGACCCTCCCCCCTCCCCCCATAGACACAGTTACATAACACTGTCAACGTACAGTTATATCATCCATGCTTCACCTTCCCATCATCCATGCTTCACCTCCCCATCATCCATGCTTCACCTCCCCATCATCCATGCTTCACCTCCCCATCATCCATGCTTCCCCTCCCCATCATCCATGCTTCACCTCCCCATCATCCATGCTTCACCTCCCCATCATCCATGCTTCACCTCCCCATCATCCATGCTTCACCTCCCCATCATCCATGCTTCACCTCCCCATCATCCATGCTTCACCTCCCCATCATCCATGCTTCACCTCCCCATCATCCATGCTTCACCTCCCCATCATCCATGCTTCACCTCCCCATCATCCATGCTTCACCTCCCCATCATCCATGCTTCACCTCCCCATCATCCATGCTTCACCTCCCCATCATCCATGCTTCACCTTCCCATCATCCATGCTTCACCTCCCCATCATCCATGCTTCCCCTTCCCATCATCCATGCTTCCCCTTCCCATCATCCATGCTTCACCTCCCCATCATCCATGCTTCACCTCCCCATCATCCATGCTTCACCTCCCCATCATCCATGCTTCACCTCCCCATCATCCATGCTTCACCTCCCCATCATCCATGCTTCACCTCCCCATCATCCATGCTTCACCTCCCCATCATCCATGCTTCACCTCCCCATCATCCATGCTTCACCTCCCCATCATCCATGCTTCACCTCCCCATCATCCATGCTTCACCTTCCCATCATCCATGCTTCACCTCCCCATCATCCATGCTTCCCCTTCCCATCATCCATGCTTCACCTCCCCATCATCCATGCTTCACCTCCCCATCATCCATGCTTCACCTCCCCATCATCCATGCTTCACCTCCCCATCATCCATGCTTCACCTCCCCATCATCCATGCTTCACCTCCCCATCATCCATGCTTCACCTCCCCATCATCCATGCTTCACCTCCCCATCATCCATGCTTCACCTCCCCATCATCCATGCTTCACCTCCCCATCATCCATGCTTCACCTCCCCATCATCCATGCTTCACCTCCCCATCATCCATGCTTCACCTCCCCATCATCCATGCTTCACCTCCCCATCATCCATGCTTCACCTCCCCATCATCCATGCTTCACCTCCCCATCATCCATGCTTCACCTCCCCATCATCCATGCTTCACCTTCCCATCATCCATGCTTCACCTCCCCATCATCCATGCTTCACCTTCCCATCATCCATGCTTCCCCTTCCCATCATCCATGCTTCACCTCCCCATCATCCATGCTTCCCCTTCCCATCATCCATGCTTCACCTTCCCATCATCCATGCTTCACCTCCCCATCATCCATGCTTCACCTTCCCATCATCCATGCTTCACCTCCCCATCATCCATGCTTCACCTTCCCATCATCCATGCTTCACCTCCCCATCATCCATGCTTCCCCTTCCCATCATCCATGCTTCACCTCCCCATCATCCATGCTTCACCTCCCCATCATCCATGCTTCACCTTCCCATCATCCATGCTTCACCTCCCCATCATCCATGCTTCCCCTTCCCATCATCCATGCTTCACCTCCCCATCATCCATGCTTCACCTCCCCATCATCCATGCTTCACCTTCCCATCATCCATGCTTCACCTCCCCATCATCCATGCTTCACCTCCCCATCATCCATGCTTCCCCTTCCCATCATCCATGCTTCACCTCCCCATCATCCATGCTTCACCTTCCCATCATCCATGCTTCACCTCCCCATCATCCATGCTTCACCTCCCCATCATCCATGCTTCCCCTTCCCATCATCCATGCTTCACCTCCCCATCATCCATGCTTCACCTTCCCATCATCCATGCTTCACCTCCCCATCATCCATGCTTCACCTCCCCATCATCCATGCTTCCCCTTCCCATCATCCATGCTTCACCTCCCCATCATCCATGCTTCACCTCCCCATCATCCATGCTTCACCTCCCCATCATCCATGCTTCACCTCCCCATCATCCATGCTTCACCTTCCCATCATCCATGCTTCACCTCCCCATCATCCATGCTTCACCTCCCCATCATCCATGCTTCCCCTTCCCATCATCCATGCTTCACCTCCCCATCATCCATGCTTCCCCTCCCCATCATCCATGCTTCACCTCCCCATCATCCATGCTTCACCTCCCCATCATCCATGCTTCACCTTCCCATCATCCATGCTTCACCTCCCCATCATCCATGCTTCCCCTTCCCATCATCCATGCTTCACCTCCCCATCATCCATGCTTCCCCTCCCCATCATCCATGCTTCCCCTCCCCATCATCCATGCTTCCCCTCCCCATCATCCATGCTTCCCCTCCCCATCATCCATGCTTCCCCTCCCCATCATCCATGCTTCCCCTCCCCATCATCCATGCTTCCCCTCCCCATCATCCATGCTTCCAATCCCCATCATCTATGCTTCTTCTCCCCATCATCTATGCTTCCCCTCCCCATTCTCCACCCTGTCCCTACCTTTACGTTGATCTCTCTTCGTTACTATTTCTCCTCCCCAACTCCTACATATAGTTGACGTGCTGTTGGAGTGTGAGCAAGGTAACATTTATGAAGGAGGGGAGGTTGTTAATGTTCCAGTTTTATAACTGTAGTGTAAGCACGACTCTGGCAAGACAGTCATGGAGTGAATAATGAAGTTTTTCTTTTTCGGGCCACCCTGCATTGGTGGGAGACGGCCGATGTATTAATAATATATATATATATATATATATATATATATATATATATATATATATATATATATATATATATATATTACCTGAAGTTTACCTGGAGAGAGTTCCGGGGTCAACGCCCCCGCGGCCCGGTCTGTGACCAGGCCTCCTGGTGGATCAGAGCCTGATCAACCAGGCTGTTACTGCTGGCTGCACGCAAACCAACGTACGAGCCACATCCCGGCTGGTCAGGAACCGACTTTAGGTGCTTGTCAAGTGCCAGCTTGAAGACTGCCATACCTGGAGGTTACCTGGAGGTTATTCCGGGGATCAACGCCCCCGCGGCCCGGTCCATGACCAGGCCTCCCGATGGATCAGGGCCTAATCAACTAGGCTGTTACTGCTGGCCGCACGCAGTCCGACGTACGAGCCACAGCCCGGCTGATCCGGCACTGACTTTAGGTATCTGTCCAGCTCTCTCTTGAAGGCAGCCAGGGGCCATATATATATATTATATATACATATTTAATATATATATATATATATATATATATATATATATATATATATATATACTATATATATATATATATATATATATATATATATATATATATATATATATATATATATATATATATATATATAAGTAAACAGAAGAGTGGATGGAGACTTGAACCGTGAACACATAAGAGAATACTGCAAAAGCTGGAGAACCAGGCGGGGATATCAGATAAGGCACTGTAATGGATCAGGGAATACCAGTTGATAAGACAACAGTGAGTCATGGTACGTGACGAGGGTCAGAGTGGGCGCCTGTGACGAACGGGGTTCCACAGGGGTCAGTCCTAAGACCGGTGCTGTTTCTGGTATATGTGAACGACATGACGGAAGGAACAGACTCAGAAGTGCCCCTGTTTCCAGATTATGTGACGTTGATGAGAAGAATTCATTCGGACGGGGACCAGGCAAAACTACAATAGATCTGTACAGGCTGCATTCCTGGTCCAGGAACTGGCTACTGGAGTTCAACCCAACAAGTGCAAAGTCATGAAGATTGGGGAAGGGCAAAGAAGACCGCAGACGCAGTACAGTCTAGGGGGCCAGAAACTACAAGCCTCACTCAAGGAAAAAGATCTTGGGGTGAGTATAACACCAGGCACATCTCATGAAGCGCACATCAACCAAATAACTGCTGCAGCATATGGGCGCCTGGCAAACCTCAGAACAGCATTCCGACATCTTAATAAGGAATCGTTCAGAACCCTGTACACCGTGTACGTTAGGCCTATATCGGAGTATGCAGCACCAGTTTGGAACCCTCACCTAGCCAAGTACGTAAGGATATTAGAGAAAGTGCAAAGGATTGCAACAAGACTAGTCCTGACGATACTGGAGGACTGGAGAGATAGGGGGGATATGATAACGACATATAAAATACTGAGAGGAATCGACAGAGTGGACAGACAGGATATTCCAGAGATGGGACACAGCAACGAAAGGCCACAATTGAAGTTGAAGACTCAGATGACTCACAGGGATGTTAGGAAGTATTTCTTCAGTCACAGAGTTGTCAGGAAGTGGAATAGTCTGGGAAGCGATGTAGTGGAGGCAGGATCCATACATAGCTTTAAGAGGAGGTATGATAAAGTTCATGGAGCAGGAAGAGTGGCCTAGTAGCGGCCAGTGAAGAGGCGGGGCCAGGAGCTGTGACTCGACTCCTGCAACCACAATTTGCTGAGTACAACTTAGTGGTGAGTACACACACTTGACTGCTTCACCCACCCCAAAACTTACTTATACCCATTCTCAAACTCATGTCTCCTCGCGCCCACTTACGCCCACTCATACGCCCAACCACAAGCAGAGATATGCCTTTCTAAACCGAGGCGTGTCCACTGTCACCTGTTCCGTCCCGTGGGAGGGGAAGCTGGACGCAGATGGTAGGAGAGAAAAGGAGGTGGGTTTACTCACCAGGGTAGAGGGAAGGGTGGGTCAACCAACCAGGGAAGAGGGGAGAGTGGGTCAACCCACCAGGGAAGAGGGGAGAGTGGGTAAACCCACCAGGGAAGAAGGTAGAAGATAAACCTTGTTTTCCAGACAGCATAAGGGGACCGTAGGGAATTATCGAGGAGATATAGAAGAGAGTGAGAAGGGACCAGAAGGAAGAAGATAAAGATACGAAGAAATACATAACAATACATGGAAAAGATAAACACAACAACTATATTAATAATAATAATAATAATAATAATAATAATAATAATAATAATCTTTATTTCTACAAGTACACGATACAACTTATACATACCATAGTTGACATCAGTGATATACTAAATAAAAGCCCTGGTTATGCAGAGCATTTCGGGCAACTTGGGTCAATTTTGTCCCCCCAGGATGCGACCCACATCAGTTGGCTAACTCTCAGGTACGTACTTACTGCTAGGTGAACAGGGGCAGTAAGTGTAAGGTGACTAACTCCCTGGTACCTACTTACTGCTAGGTGAACAGGGACAGCAAGTGTAAGGTGACTAACTCCCTGGTACCTACTTACTACTAGGTGAACATGGACAGCAGGTGTCCTAAGGAAACACGTCCTAATGTTTCCACCGGAGATCGAACCACAAACCTAAATGTGTAAGCTGAAGAATAGAAGAGCAGATGGCTCTCTCCCCACCCTCCACTTCCTCGCTACGGTAAGAAGGAAAAACCAGAAAGGCAGGAAGATAAAAATTACCAGGAAAGAGGGAGAAAGAACGTTAGGATTAAATTAATAACTGATAATGTTAAAAATTATGAAATAGAGAATTATTAATAATGTAATAATAATTTTAATAATGTAATTAATAATTATAAAATAAAAAGTAGCAAAAATAATTAATAATGTAATAAAGTAATAATGAAATTATAAAAATTAATGTTGTAATAAAGGTTATAATAATTAAAATAACGAAATTAACAAAAATAAGAAAAATAGAAATATAAACATAATGAAAATAATTAAGAGAAATAATTGTAAAAAGTTGTTAGTGTTGAGTTATATTTATTAAGGTAACAAACTGATGTAACTGTTTGAAATTTAATAACTTGATAATCCCACTGATGATAACTCAGTGTATATGTAATGAGAGTACCACACTTGGATCCACTTCGAGGACAGTGTGAAGCAAGCTTTTATACCACAAGACGGGCAGAAAGCAGTAACTTCACTCTGGCTGTACCCTTCTCCAGAACATCACTTCATCTGACATCATTTATCCCCAGGATGACTCGAGTATGGAACACATTCGTACAGTATTATGATGTCAACGAGATAAAGTCAGTTGATCAAATGAAAATGCTGGCCCACAGATGGCTCCAACTTCATCCTGTTCTCTAATTGTATGTCTCTTAACAATAAAAATGCTTTCAAATGAGCTGATGTAGGTAACAGCTCTTAACTTGCCAATAAAGTTAGGAATCCTTAACCTGTAAATAGCTTGTCAATAAAGCTAGGGATCCTTAACCTTGTGAAA
Organism: Cherax quadricarinatus; assembly: GCF_038502225.1. NCBI lineage: Eukaryota > Metazoa > Arthropoda > Malacostraca > Decapoda > Parastacidae > Cherax > Cherax quadricarinatus. Next base: position 7,023,483 of record NC_091375.1, read on the forward strand.
CCCTGTGTAAAGAGAGAGAGAGAGAGAGAGAGAGAGAGAGAGAGAGAGAGAGGGGGGTAAGTTTGTATACATCTCTCAGTGTATATACACCGACAAAATATATGTTTGTCGATGTATATACACCGACATATATTCTTTAGTGTATATACACGAAAGATGTATACTTGTCAGTGTTTATACACCAAGAGATGTATATTTATAAGGGATATGCCAAGGTATCGGAATCAGCGGGTATAGGTCATTCTTACGGTATCGGTGAAAATGACGATACCAGCCGATACTTTTTAATATAATAATGTTAACATTATAACACACACACACACACACACACACACACACGGTAACTGAAGTAAGACATGAGACGGAGGGGTAGGTAGATTGCATTTTCTTGGACTGCAAGAAGGTCTTCGACACAGTTCCTGACAGAAGCTAGAGGATCAGGCACATATAACAGGAAGGGCACTGCATTGGATCAGAGAATAACTAACAGGGAGGCAACAGCGAGTCATGGTAAGTGATGAGGTATCACAGTGGGCACCTGTGACGAGCGGGGTGCCACAGGGGGTCAGTCCTGGGACCAGTGCTATTCTTGGTAGATGTGAATGAAATGATGGAAGGGATAGACTCAGAAGTGTCTCTGTAGATGACGTGATGTTAATGAGGAGAATTAAGTCAGATGCGGATCAGACAGGTCTACAAAGAGACCTGGACTTATAAATCTTTGGTAAATCAGGTGTTGTTCCATTTCCTAGGAACAAGAGCCCTTCACAAGCCACCTTTAACCCTTAAACTGTCCAAACATAAGTCAACGTTTTTTTACATTTGAAAACGTGTAAAAAAAACGTACATCTATTTTGGAGAACTACGAGTGTGAACGTAGATCTGTTTGGACAGTCTAAGGGTTAACAGTCTAAGGGTTAACAGTCTAAGGGTTAACAGTCTAAGGGTTAACAGTCTAAGGGTTAACAGTCTAAGGGTTAACAGTCTAAGGGTTAACAGTCTAAGGGTTAACAGTCTAAGGGTTAACAGTCTAAGGGTTAAAGGGTGTTCTTGGTATATATTTTTTGGGTTAATTGTGAATTGTGCCATTATTAGTATTAATTTTAAATAGAGCTGTTTAGTAACTAATGACGAAAGTTTTCTTGTAATTAAATTTATCTCCCGTCACCTACCTAGCTACCTATTGTATCTACGTACCTCCCTCTCCCGTCACCTACCTAGCTACCTGTTGTATCTACGTACCTCCCTCTCCCGTCACCTACCTAGCTACCTGTTGTATCTACGTACCTCCCTCTCCCGTCACCTACCTAGCTACCTGTTGTATCTACGTACCTCCCTCTCCCGTCACCTACCTAGCTACCTGTTGTATCTACGTACCTCCCTCTCCCGTCACCTACCTAGCTACCTGTTGTATCTAAGTACCTCCCTCTCCCGTCACCTACCTAGCTACCTGTTGTATCTACGTACCTCCCTCTCCCGTCACCTACCTAGCTACCTGTTGTATCTACGTACCTCCCTCTCCCGTCACCTACCTAGCTACCTGTTGTATCTACGTACCTCCCTCTCCCGTCACCTACCTAGCTACCTGTTGTATCTACGTACCTCCCTCTCCCGTCACCTACCTAGCTACCTGTTGTATCTACGTACCTCCCTCTCCCGTCACCTACCTAGCTACCTGTTGTATCTACGTACCTCCCTCTCCCGTCACCTACCTAGCTACCTGTTGTATCTACGTACCTCCCTCTCCCGTCACCTACCTAGCTACCTATTGTATCTACGTACCTCCCTCTCCCGTCACCTACCTAGCTACCTGTTGTATCTACGTACCTCCCTCTCCCGTCACCTACCTAGCTACCTGTTGTATCTACGTACCTCCCTCTCCCGTCACCTACCTAGCTACCTGTTGTATCTACGTACCTCCCTCTCCCGTCACCTACCTAGCTACCTGTTGTATCTACGTACCTCCCTCTCCCGTCACCTACCTAGCTACCTGTTGTATCTACGTACCTCCCACTCCCGTCACCTACCTAGCTACCTGTTGTATCTACGTACCTCCCTCTCCCGTCACCTACCTAGCTACCTGTTGTATCTAAGTACCTCCCTCTCCCGTCACCTACCTAGCTACCTGTTGTATCTACGTACCTCCCTCTCCCGTCGCCTACCTAGCTACCTATTGTATCTACGTACCTCCCTCTCCCGTCACCTACCTAGCTACCTGTTGTATCTACGTACCTCCCTCTCCCGTCACCTACCTAGCTACCTATTGTATCTACGTACCTCCCTCTCCCGTCGCCTACCAAGCTACCTATTGTATCTACGTACCTCCCTCTCCCGTCGCCTACCAAGCTACCTATTGTATCTACGTACCTCCCTCCCACTCTGCCTACCAAGCTACTTATGTTGTCTGTCGAATGACTCTGGGTTAATCATGTTTTTGGTCCAGCAGCAACAGTCTGGTTGGTCCGAGACGAGGAAGCACTTAGCCGACGGAGGCTCGAGCCTCCGATACTCCTTTCAGTTGACCCTCACAGGTTTAGCGATTGGTAAAGTGATGTTCAATACCGTGCACTTTTTTTCGATTCTTTTTGGCTATTCTTATGCGAGAAATGTAACATATGTTGCTCAACAGGTGTGTGTGTGTGTGTGTGTGTGTGTGTGTGTGTGTGTGTGTGTGTGTGTGTGTGTGTGTGTGTGTGTAAAAGTCATTATGTATTCGCGTTTGTGGGTGGCGAGCTGTAGCTCTAAATATTTTTCTTCCCCATGGAGAAACGTAAAACGTAAAACGTAAAACGTAAAACGTAAACGTAAAACGTAAAACGGTATTTTTTCACGACAGTCCAAGCTCGCTCTTGCATGTGGTATTTTGTATTGCAAAACAATAATTTATTGAAATAAGAATTATGGATTTAATTAAAAACATTAGCAACGTCTTCAGGTATCTCTCTGTCGCATTCGTGAAGATGGTGCACGGTCTCAGTTCCCAGGTGGATCATTCTCCCGACGAGAAGCTCCTCAGATTCCTCAATGAGGATGTCCTCAGTGCTTTCCAGGAGGACGGCATGACCCATCCAGAAATGGTCTTGGGCTCCCGAGAAGAGGTCTCCATCTCCCTACAGGAAAAGGTCGTCTCCACCTCCCTATAGGAGGAGGTGGTATCTACCTCCCTACAGGAGGAGGTGGTATCTACCTCCCTACAGGAGGAGGTGGTATCTACCTCCCTATAGGAGGAGGTGGTATCTACCTCCCTACAGGAGGAGGTCGTATCTACCTCCCTACAGGAGGAGGTCGTATCTACCTCCCTACAGAAGGATCTCCCCCAGCAGCGTCTCTCCGGCAGCAGGAAGATCAAAGAGGGCTACCTCGGTTGAGTGATGTTCAACGTAAAGCCACTCTCCCACGTCACCAGCTCCAGAAAAGACAACAGTGTAGCACGCAGACGATGCTCAGCCACAATGTCCTTGGAAGACACCGATGGTTTCCAAGTCTGTAACAATAGAGCAGCCACGCAGGGCGCAGAAGGTAATCCTGGCTGTAACAACAGTACATGTTACAGCCAGGCGGCTGACGTTCGGTGTGCTATAGTACTCGACGTGGAAAACTGTAACATGTTACAAGTGTTGAAATATCTCGCTAGAAATTTCTCCGAGGTAAAAGAAAACCAAATATTTCTAGTGTTGTACAACAGCACAAAGAGAAGATGCGCCACAGTGGATGTTAAAAGTGTGAAGCTAGAGGAAGTCCTGAGTGATATAGGTACTCCCACACGCTGGTGGAATTACCTGTTGTTTAATTGTTGTAACAGAGAGAAAGAGACGATGCTTGCCGCAGCAATGAGAGAGGCTATCAGGTTAATCTATCTCTCATGGGGAAAAATTATTGTACTTCACTCCGGGATCAACATACCTCCAGACGCCGCCAGCATTCTGGAAGAGCCAGCCACGTTTGTCCTCATTAACACTGAGGGAGAGGACGAAGTTCTCCTCCGACATGAGGAAGAGATGAATCTTCTCCTCTGGGGAGGGATAAACTGTGGCATGATGGGCGCCTACAACTGCTCCCTCTTAATCTTAAGCGAGCCAGGCCTCACAGAAGAGATCGGCTACCAGGCAAAAGTTGTGTTACAAGTGTCGGAGGGATATAGAATATTGAGTATCGTTGGAACACCTTACTGCTCCGAGGTCAACATCGTAAACGACAAGGTGCTTTTAAATAACATAAGATATATGGACTCACTCTGGGTGCAGTACGAGTGCGTTGACGATAATGCTGAGTTTACACCTGCTTATATGCAGGTCAAGTTTAGTTACATCAACACTTCAGGCTGCCTGGTACAACATATTATACACTATACAATTCTAGAGCCTTTTAAAACGAATGAATCTTTCACCCTTACCTTCTGAATTAAACGCCAAACCCGTATGTGGATCAAAATTCTTGTCAGATTCACCACCCTACTGACTTAATATTCTTTCAGCTGAAGAGAGGAAGTACAAAATAATTTTTTTCTTACAAGATCGTAGACAATTTTAAAATTAATGCAACTACAAAAAGAACCAGTCATCTGTTAGCTAAGGTAACGTCAGAACGCCTTATCTGATAGAATTGAAACTTAAAACCCTGGTTAGTTATTATTAGATGAAGGTTCGTAGAGCAAGTGACACGAGTCGGTGCTCAATACTCAGTTTTAATAAGCCATTTCCGAAATAAATTTCCAGGTTACTTACAAGACACTTGCTGGATCAGCATCATATTCAGGGTGTAGTCAAAGTCTCTGTACAGGGAACATGATGGTGGTAGTGGTGGTGATGGTGGTGGTGATGGTGGGTGGTGGTGGTGGCTATAGTGGGGGGTTGTGGTTACAGTGGGGGGTGGTGCTCATGGTTATAGTGGGTGGTGATAGTGGTTATAGTCTGTGGTAATGGTGGTTATAGTGGGGGTGGTGGTAATAGTGGTTATAGTGGGGGTGGTGGTAATGGTTATAGTGGGTCGTGATGGTGGTTATAGTGAGGGTGGTGGTGATGGTGGTTATAGTGGGGTGGTGGTGGTAATGGTGGTTATAGTGGGGGTGGTGGTAATGGTTATAGTGGGTCGTGATGGTGGTTATAGTGAGGGTGGTGGTGGTAATGGTGGTTATAGTGGGGGTGGTGGTGATGGTTATAGTGGGGGTGGTGGTAATGGTTATAGTGGGGGTGGTGGTAATGGTGGTTATAGTGAGGGTGGTGGTGATGGTGGTTATAGTGGGGGTGGTGGTGATGGTGGTTATAGTGGGGGTGGTGGTAATGGTGGTTATAGTGAGGGTGGTGGTGATGGTTATAGTGGGGGAGGTGGTAATGGTGGTTATAGTGGGGGTGGTGGTAATGGTGGTTATAGTGAGGGTGGGGGTGATGGTGGTTATAGTGGGGTGGTGGTTATGGTGGTTATAGTGAGGGTGGTGGTAATGGTGGTTATAGTGGGGGTGGTGGTGGTTATAGTGGGAGTGATGGTGATTATAGTGAGGGTGGTGGTGATGGTTATAGTGGGTGGTGATGGTGGTTACAGTGGGGGTGGGGGTGATGGTTATAGTGGGTGGTGATGGTGGTTACAGTGGGGGTGGGGGTGATGGTTATAGTGGGTGGTGATGGTGGTTACTGTGGGGGGGGGGGTGAGGGTTAGAGTGGGGGGGGATGGTGGTTACAGTGGGGGTGGTGGTGATGGACACATTAATGCACATGTATGCGTGTACATATGAATACACATGCACAGGTATGCATCCATATGTGTGTACATAAATGGTGAATATATATATATATATATATATATATATATATATATATATATATATATATATATATATATATATATATATATATATATATATATATTAGCAAGAACTCATTTAAAATTAAGCCCTTTCTAAAATTTTCTCTTATACGTTTAAAAAGATATTTTTTCCATTTATGTTAATGTAAAAATTAATAATTTTGTACCAAAAGAACCTTAGAAAACTTACCTAACCTTATTATAACCAGAGCAGTTTAATTTAGCCTAATCCAACTAAATATATTTTAAATAAGTTTACTATAATTTAATAATAAACAAACGCAATGAAATATATTTTTTTTCGTTAGGTTCAGAATGATTTTTGCGCAATTATTGCATACACAAATTTTCGCTTGCCTTATTCGGCAAGAAGAGCATTGCTATTTAAGCCAAAATCGCAAGTTTTATCTATTCGGCTCAGGAAACAGAAACTCTGAAACTCATCAAAGATACATCAAAGACGATTGGATGCTCCGTAAAAGGCTTGGATGCTCTACGACAGGCTTGGATACTCCATGAGAGGATTGAATGCTTCCTAAGAGGATTGGATGCTTACCAGTCTAATCACCCACCAGATTAACCCACCCACCCATCCACAACACAAACCCACCCACAACACAAACCCACCCACCCCTCGCCCCTCTGTAATCACTAGTGCCGTGGTGGGCGGCGTCAGCAGCACCATTGTAGAGGTGCTAGAGTCAGCACCCGTGACAGATGGTGCCATTACTACCTTTGGACAGTTAGGACTCTCTCTCCCTCTCTCCCTCTCTCTCTCTCTCTCTCTCTCTCTCTCTCTCTCTCTCTCTCAAATCGTTTTCCCGGCAGTCTGGGATAACAGGTCGCCCTGTCAGTAGATTTTGACAGCACAGAGAGCTATCTCATATTTATCTTTCATCTCTCTCTCTCTCTCTCTCTCTCTCTCTCTCTCTCTCTCTCTCTCTCCCTACCTAACGTAAGATCCTTCAAGGATGTAACCTTAATGCTGGTGAAGTACTTCCGATGCAAGGCAATGGAACCACCCTTTCCACCTTGAAATCAAACCAGTTTACTTGGGGTTGTGAGATTTACTTAGAGATTCCTCGGAATTTGCCTATTTTCACATTTCTTAACCATCAAGTGACTCATCTGTGTTTTCAACTTCCCGCTGTGCCCTTGTCTTCCTGTTTCCCGCCTCTCGAAGAATCTGTCCCTGTCTTCTCTACCAATTCCTCTCAGTATTTTGTACGTTGTTATCATGTCACCACTAGTCCTACTTTCCTCTAGCATCATGAGGTTTAGTTCCCTTACATTTCCGAAAGCTAGTCTTAAGATCTGCCTAACGCTCATTCCCAGCAGCTGTTATTTGGTTGATGTGCGCCTCAAGCGATATGCTCGGTACAATGCTCACCTCTGGGGGTTAATTTCTAGTAGCCACTTTTCAGACTAGAACTGCAGCCTCTCCACTTGTAGTCTTTCCTGGTCCTCACATGTTGGTATTCTCCTCTTCAATTTCACATTATCTGCGAGCCTTTCCGCCATGTTGTTCATTATACAAAAAATTGTACTGGTCTTAGTACTAATCTTTGTGGAACCCAACCCGGGATATGTGCCCATTCCGACACCTCTTCCCAGACGATTACTTGTTGTCTCTTTTCTGTTAGGTAGTCTTTAATCCTGCCTCCTCCATTATCTTTTGTACCTGTATCTTGTGCTCGACTATGGACCAAAAATATGTAGTCGACAAATCCTTGTCTTTCCTGCCTTATGTTAACTTGTTATAGAACTACAACAGGTTTGTAAGACAGGATTTTCCACGCCTAAAGTCGTGCTGGATATCGTGTAACAGTTCACTCCTTTCTTTATGCTTCATCATTCTTGATAATCTTCTCCATAACCTATCACACTATGCATGTCCCAAATCTACACACAGAAATCACTCCCTACGAAAGTAAAAGACTGGGCAGGCGATGCAAAATGCCCCCAATAAAAAGTAGGGGCGCCATTGGTACACTAAGGGAAAACACCATAAGTGTCCGGGGCCCAAGACTGTTCAACAGCCTCCCATCAAGCATTAGGGGAATTGCCAATAAACCCCTGGCTGCCTTCAAGAGAGAGCTGGACAGATACCTAAAGTCAGTGCCGGATCAGCCGGGCTGTGGCTCGTACGTTGGACTGCGTGCGGCCAGCAGTAACAGCCTAGTTGATCAGGCCCTGATCCACCGGGAGGCCTGGTCATGGACCGGGCCGCGGGGGCGTTGATCCCCGGAATAGCTTCCAGGTAACCTCCAAGTAACCAGGTATGTCAGAGACATTGGCCTGTAGTTTAACGTTTTCTGTCCTCTTTCTTCCATACCTCTGACAATTGCCCTTTGTTCACTGGCTTGTTGAAGATAGTTGCTAGTGGCTCACACAGTACTTCTGCTCCCTCTCTCAGGACCCACGGAGAGATATCTGGTCCCACTGCCTTGTCCAGTATCAGGAGACACTGGACAAGGAGTGTATCAGGAGACACTAGACAAGGAGTATATCAGGAGACACAAGACAAGGAGTGTATCAGGACACACTGGACAAGGAGTGTGCCAGGAGTTGGGTCATTTTTCTGAACACCTCTCCCATGTTGATTTGCCTCATCCTAGAGAGGTGGTCTGTTTCCTGTTTCTTCCCTCTGCCGTTTCCTTCTCCTTTTTCCTATTTCCCTCTCCACTCCAAGCTTTTCTGACAGACTGTGTCGATATTGTGAGATTCCCTCAGATCTAAATTTCTTCTCAATTCCAGGTTTCTTTCTCCTTCCCTTGTAAACATAATTATTAATGTACATGTATGGTATACAATACCGACAAAATAAAGAATTAGACATATATGCAACATGTGGCTATCTTTATGGTACCATTAAGATGCCCAGATGTTGCACATGTGTGTAGTTTTTCATAGTTATTAATAGCCTCATCTTTCCCTCTCTATGAACTCTTACTCTTAAATAACCCATTTAAGGTAAATATCACGAGAGCTCTGTGCCTCGTGTTCCCATCTTCTTGTTTCATTAAATTTGCCCTCAGCGGACCACCAGCAGCAACAGCTTGGTTGACTAAGCGAGCACCAGATGAGCTTAGCCCAAGGCCGGGTTCTGGGAGTAGAAAAACTCTGGGAACTCATCAGAGGTATATCCACATGCTGCTGCTGTCGTTGCTGTTATTGATGCTTTTGTTGCTACTGTTTCTCTTGTTATTGTTGCTTTTGTTGTTGCTATTGCTGGTTCTGTTGTTGTTGTTGTTGTTGTTGTTGCTGCTGCTGCTGCTGCTGCTGCTGCTGCTGCTGCTGCTGCTGCTGCTGCTGCTGCTGCTTCCCCTGTTCTTCCCTCTCTACCTGCTGCTGCTGCTGCTGCTGCTCTGCTGCTTCCCCTGTTCTTCCCTCTCTACCTGCTGCTGCTGCTGCTCTGCTGCTTCCCCTGTTCTTCCCTCTCTACCTGCTGCTGCTGCTGCTGCTGCTGCTGCTGCTCTGCTGCTTCCCCTGTTCTTCCCTCTCTACCTGCTGCTGCTGCTGCTCTGCTGCTTCCCCTGTTCTTCCCTCTCTACCTGCTGCTGCTGCTGCTCTGCTGCTTCCCCTGTTCTTCCCTCTCTACCTGCTGCTGTTGCTGCTGCTGCTCTGCTGCTTCCCCTGTTCTTCCCTCTCTACCTGCTGCTGCTGCTGCTCTGCTGCTTCCCCTGTTCTTCCCTCTCTACCTGCTGCTGCTGCTGCTGCTGCTGCTTCCCCTGTTCTTCCCTCTCTACCTGCTGCTGCTGCTGCTGCTGCTCTGCTGCTTCCCCTGTTCTTCCCTCTCTACCTGCTGCTGCTGCTGCTCTGCTGCTTCCCCTGTTCTTCCCTCTCTACCTGCTGCTCTGCTGCTGCTGCTGCTGCTCTGCTGCTTCCCCTGTTCTTCCCTCCCTACCTGCTGCTGCTGCTGCTTCCCCTGTTCTTCCCTCTCTACCTGCTGCTGTTGCTCCTGCTTTTTCTCCTCCTGACGACCCTGTGCAGCATCATTATAAAGAACAATCAGTGGAAGGTATCGGTATATTGATCAAGCTATGTCGAGGGGGATACAAGTTTTACCAAGCTTCTCTATGGTACTGGTGGGGGTGCACTCGTCCCCATGCTACTGCTGCTGCTGCTGCTGCTGGTCCTGCTGCTGCTGCTGCTGCTGGTCCTGCTGCTGCTGCTGCTGCTGGTCCTGCTGCTGCTGCTGCTGCTGGTCCTGCTGCTGCTGCTGCTGGTCCTGCTGCTGCTGCTGCTGCTGCTGCTGCTGCTGCTGGTCCTGCTGCTGCTGCTGCTGTTCCTGCTGCTGCTGCTGCTGCTGCTGCTGCTGCTGCTGCTGCTGGTCCTGCTGCTGCTGCTGCTGCTGGTCCTGCTGCTGCTGCTGCTGCTGCTGGTCCTGCTGCTGCTGCTGCTGTTCCTGCTGCCTTTGATGATACTGCTTACGATGTTGCACCACCATGAGTGTATAAACTACCACCACTACAACAGCAGCAACAACAACCATCACAACCTCTCCCGCTATTACCACCACCACCACCAACACCATCACTACCACCACCACTACCACCACCACTACCACCACCACCACTACCACCACTACTACCACCACCACAACTACGCCTTTAACGTGATTAAACAACAATCACCTGTATGGCTGGGGTGTCCACACACTGCCATTAAACCACACCATCACTGGACCTGCTTCCGTACCTTCCCTTGTCATCCCACACCTGAAGCTCCGTAACATACATCAGTAGGAAGACACTACATATTATCCTTTAGAATTCACCCCATTTTTAATCAGTCCATCTTTAAAGACATTATTATTATTATTATTATTATTATTATTATTATTATTATTATTATTAAAAAGTACTAAGGGCGACGTTGACACTAAGGCAGAATGTATATTTTATAATGTAATTTAAAAAAAGTAGAAAACGCGACGTATGAAATACTTTCATCCTATCACGTGTGTTTGAAACAGAAGCATGTTAAACGTTTTGCACTCTGGCAGGACTTTCGTTTCCGTCTCATGAACACTTAAGGCGGCAGAAAATTCCTCCAAACATCGCTTTACTGGCACTTAAGCTTTTTTTTTTTTTACTCTCCTGGGTATTTTTTTTTAAGAGATTTTAATCCTTTCTAATCTGAGAGATGTCTGAAACCTGGCCAGCAGGCCACCAGCAGCAACAGTATGGTTGACCAGGAAAGTACAGGACAAGCCTAGCCCAGGGCTGGAGAGTAGGAAAACTCAAGAAGGTGGTAGTATGGATGGTGGGGGGAAGAGGGAAGAGGGGAATAAGGTAAGAGAAGATAGGGATGAGAAAGGGACAAGGGGAGGGGGAGAGGGAAGGAAGGGGGTGATGGGGGAGGGGAGCACAACGCTGGGACTTCCCCACGTAAATCAATCGGGTTGGGGAAGTTGGTCCAACTATGAGAGTCAACCTGGCGACACCGGTCACAGGTATATTGCAGGTGTGCCACAGGGGGGTGGCACAGGTATGGCACAGGTGTGTGGCACAGGTGTGTGGCCACCTCCAGTGAACCATTCCTCCCTACAAGTCTTCCCAAGACAAAAAAAAAAAATCCCAAAATACACCAGTTTTTTCCCTAAACTTCAAATATAAACATACAATATCCATTTTTAAGTTAATTATTTTTATGAAAATCTTATTTACATATTTATGTACTGAAAATTTAGTTTGTTAATTTTATTAATTATTTAGACGAAGGATTAACAGGTGAAAATTTTCGTAAAACATTTACAGAATTCAGGTTAGGATTTTTTTATTTCAGGATTTGTAGGCTCTTAAAAAACTACATTTCATAATATTCTAGTTTTTGCGCGTGTTTTCTAATTTAGATTTTCTTCTTTATGGGAGGAAGAGAAAGAGAGAGCGAGCTGGTAATCTTTTCATTTTCCATCAACACTAATGAGTTCTTATCTCCCATCTTTTCAGAGTGTGTGGATTATCAACATCTCCTGCATATATCTTTCCAACGAGACATAAATCTTGCTTTAAATGCAAGATCTGTTTTTCTTTCCTGACGAGCACTTGCAACATCTGCCGTAGATTCTACCTCTTCCAGGCAACAGTTTTGAGCATCTTACTGGAACACGCAATATATCTTCTGAGAAGACTACCTTTTCTAGAACGGCACCTGCTGTTTCTTGACTTAAAAACGCTTGAACGCCCTGTGTTGCAAGAAAGTTCAAATCCTCAAGAGATTTTGACTCTTCCAGACCCTTTTTTTGGAAGACCAAGCAAGTCTACATGACAATCTCCTCTTTCAGACCTTTTTCTGGAAGACCTAACAAGTCAACATGAGAATCTCTTATTCCAGACCCTTTTCTGGAAGGCCAAACCAGTCTCCATGAGCTTGAAGACCCTGTGAAGAACCTACATGAGATTCCGACTCTCCCAGGCCGACGCTTGAAGACTGTCCTGAAAGACCAAACAAATATCCTGGAAAGTCTGCCTCTTCCAGACTCCGAGCTGGTACACTTCACACGTCTCCAACTATCAGAACTGATCCATCTGCTGGTTGGCGGAGAAAGTTTAAATGGTTGTGCTTCCAGCTTCCAGCTAAGAAGAAACATAAATCTCTCGCCAGACAATCCGCCTGGAATTCCAAGTGTAAATAGAAATGTTTTCCAGGAATCTGTGAAAAAAAGGGGGACGTAAATTGTGCCAATCGCTGGAATTTTAAGTGTAAATAATGGTGCTTCCATGTCCGTGAAAAGTGTTACTTTATAATCGTATATTATACAAGGAAACTTACGAATGTTGCTGGACAGACGAAAAGGAAGTAATTTTATCTTTCCAGGCAACATTTTTTGCAAACGTAAAGAGGCTTATTGTATATCGAAGAGGCATCTCTTTGACCTTTATACGAGTGACTCCAGGAAGAAAGTGTAAACAGTAATGACTTCGATACCACTTCTAGTTTGAAATACCTTCTAGTAGATAAACCATAGTATCAAACGCCCTATATTTTTTTTTTTAGCTGAGTGACGCGAAGAGTAAAAAGAAAAAATCTTTCTGGTACTATTTAATTTTCTGAAAGCCATCGTGTGAAAGCCAAAAAAAAAAGTGAAATGGTTAAAGTTTCTTCGTTCCAGTTCACAATCCTGACTTTGAGGATATAAATGAGGTTGTTTACAGTCAACAGCGGCAAATTAAAGGTTATTTTCGCAGCTTGAAAGACAGAAAAGCAATATTGGCCAATTCCAGGTTCTCTCTATTACCCCCTTCCCCTCCCTCGATTTTCAGTTGTCCCCTCCCCCTTCCCCCTCCTCTTCACATCCCCCCCTCTTCCCTTGGTCGAAAATGACGCTCCAGAAATTTGTGGAGTGAGTGAAAACACTTGTGGTAAATAATAATCAGAGTTAGAGTTTCATACTAAGCCTGAGCGACCTGGATCGTGAGTTCCAGATGAGACCCGCACCGACCTGGTGACCTGGGGGCTTGAAAATGAAGCCAGGACCAGAAGAAATGAGACCAGAACCTGGAGAAACGAGACCAAGACCTGGAGAGGTGGAAGCTGGACGACCTGGTGAGGACACCAGGTTAAGACCCCCTGGTGACCAGGAAGGAAGGTGTGAGGACCCGGGTCGAGGATCTGGGAGACAGAGGCGAGGACCCGGTGTCCTGGAGACGAGGATGGTCTTCATGGTGACGCTGGTGCTGGCGACCAGTGCCGGCTTCCAGGTCACGGCTCTCCACACTGGTAAGAGTCTTGGCCGTATTCACACTAAATCTATTTTCTTTTCTCTGTTCTCAAAGTGAATACCTTGTGAACAGAAATGTTCAATGGTGAACACAAGTGAACAATCCGATTTAATCACAATAATTTTAAGATGTTCCTTTTTTGCATTGTCATCCCTTTTATCAACTGTTCTTGTTCAGTTATTTATTGTTCGTGTTCAGTTATTAACTGTTCTTGTTCAGTTATCAACTGTGCTTGCTCAGTTATTTGTTCATCAGTCTGTCCTTATTTGTTCTTGTTCACTTATGTTCTCGTTCAGCTATCCTGTGTTTTTGTTCAGATATAAATTAAATTTGTTCATTTTTAATAAGTTCAAATGTTTCTAAAATATGTACGAGAAAAAGTTTTTATGTACCTATAAGATCAACTATTAAAAAAAATCACTTTCTGTTCGGATTTTATCTTTCTCTTCAGATTTTCGAATTTTATTTAGATTTTCACTTTCTTTTCAGAGTTTCCCTTCAAATATTTAACTGTCTCTTCAGATTCTTCAATTTCTCTTCAGATTCTTCAATTTCTCTTCAGATCCTTCAATTTCTCTTCAGATTCTTCAATTTCTCTTCAGATTCTTCAATTTCTCTTCAGATTCTTCAATTTCTCTTCAGATTCTTCAATTTCTCTTCAGATTCTTCAATTTCTCTTCAGATCCTTCAATTTCTCTTCAGATTCTTCAATTTCTCTTCAGATTCTTAAATTTCTCTTCAGATCCTTCAATTTCTCTTCAGATTCTACAATTTCTCTCCAGATTCTTCAATTTCTCTTCAGATCCTTCAATTTCTCTTCAGATTCTACAATTTCTCTTCAGATTCTAAAATTTCTCTTCAGATTCTTCAAGTTCTCTTCAGATTTTCACGTTGGTTTCCCCTCCATACCTTCTCAGCCTTTTTGTCCATTTTCTTACCTATTCTCCCTCCTTCCCTTCTTTATCGTCCTAAATCAATAACCTCCCTCTCTAATTCCTTCTCTTTCAAACACTCTCCTTCCCCGGCACAATCAATATCCTCCCTTTCTCAAACACCCTCCTCGCCCTCTCTACCATATCTTCCAGACTCCCTATTCTCGTTTCTTTCCTCCCTTGCCATATTTCAGACTCCCTTTTTGTTACCTATGTCGTGCTCATACCTAAGTGATAGTAATTCCAGTTCTGCTGGAAGGAAACCAGTTGAAGCTGACACTACTGAAGTTTCCCAGTTCTGGCTGACACTAGAAGTCTCCCTGCTCAGGCTGACACTACAGAAGTCTCCCTGCTCAGGCTGACACTACAGAATTCTCCCTGCTCAGGCTGACACCACAGAAGTCTCCCTGCTCAGGCTGACACTGCAGAAGTCTCCCTGCTCAGGCTGACACTACAGAATTCTCCCTGCTCAGGCTGACACCACAGAAGTCTCCCTGCTCAGGCTGACACTGCAGAAGTCTCCCTGCTCAGGCTTACACCACAGAAGTCTCCCTGCTCAGGCTTACACCACAGAAGTCTCCCTGCTCAGGCTGACACTACAGAAGTCTCCCTGCTCAGGCTGACACTGCAGAAGTCTCCCTGCTCAGGCTGACACTACAGAAGTCTCCCTGCTCAGGCTGACACTGCAGAAGTCTCCCTGCTCAGGCTGACACTATAGAAGTCTCCCTGCTCAGGCTGACACTACAGAAGTCTCCCTGCTCAGGCTGACACTACAGAAGTCTCCCTGCTCAGGCTGACACTGCAGAAGTCTCCCTGCTCAGGCTGACACTACAGAAGTCTCCCTGCTCAGGCTGACACTGCAGAAGTCTCCCTGCTCAGGCTGACACTACAGAAGTCTCCCTGCTCAGGCTGACACTGCAGAAGTCTCCCTGCTCAGGCTGACACTGCAGAAGTCTCCCTGCTCAGGCTGACACTACAGAAGTCTCCCTGCTCAGGCTGACACTGCAGAAGTCTCCCTGCTCAGGCTGACACTACAGAAGTCTCCCTGCTCAGGCTGACACTACAGAAGTCTCCCTGCTCAGGCTGACACTGCAGAAGTCTCCCTGCTCAGGCTGACACTGCAGAAGTCTCCCTGCTCAGGCTGACACTGCAGAAGTCTCCCTGCTCAGGCTGACACTACAGAAGTCTCCCTGCTCAGGCTGACACTACAGAAGTCTCCCTGCTCAGGCTGACACTGCAGAAGTCTCCCTGCTCAGGCTGACACTGCAGAAGTCTCCCTGCTCAGGCTGACACTGCAGAAGTCTCCCTGCTCAGGCTGACACTGCAGAAGTCTCCCTGCTCAGGCTGACACTACAGAAGTCTCCCTGCTCAGGCTGACACTACAGAAGTCTCCCTGCTCAGGCTGACACTACAGAAGTCTCCCTGCTCAGGCTGACACTGCAGAAGTCTCCCTGCTCAGGCTGACACTACAGAAGTCTCCCTGCTCAGACTGACACTGCAGAAGTCTCCCTGCTCAGACTGACACTGCAGAAGTCTCCCTGCTCAGGCTGACACTGCAGAAGTCTCCCTGCTCAGGCTGACACTGCAGAAGTCTCCCTGCTCAGGCTTACACCACAGAAGTCTCCCTGCTCAGGCTGACACTGCAGAAGTCTCCCTGCTCAGGCTGACACTACAGAAGTCTCCCTGCTCAGGCTGACACTGCAGAAGTCTCCCTGCTCAGGCTGACACTACAGAAGTCTCCCTGCTCAGGCTGACACTGCAGAAGTCTCCCTGCTCAGGCTGACACTGCAGAAGTCTCCCTGCTCAGGCTGACACTACAGAAGTCTCCCTGCTCAGGCTGACACTACAGAAGTCTCCCTGCTCAGGCTGACACTACAGAAGTCTCCCTGCTCAGGCTGACACTGCAGAAGTCTCCCTGCTCAGGCTGACACTGCAGAAGTCTCCCTGCTCAGGCTGACACTGCAGAAGTCTCCCTGCTCAGGCTGACACTGCAGAAGTCTCCCTGCTCAGGCTGACACTGCAGAAGTCTCCCTGCTCAGGCTGACACTGCAGAAGTCTCCCTGCTCAGGCTGACATGTTTCATTACCTCTTGTATGAAAGTCACCCTGTGTGATGGTGTATGAGAGTATGTATCACATAAAGTAGGGAAGCTGCACACTGTGCGCGTTCCCACTATGTAACTACCATCTAGAAGAGTATAGCAGCATGCTGTGGGTGTTTCCTACAGTGTATCTGTCATTTAGGATAGTGTAGCAGCATACTCTGGGTGTTCCCACTATATAACTATCAAATGGAATAGTGCCTCAGCACGCTATGTGTATCCAATATATTAAGCCTCGCTAATAACCGCCCTCAGTACCTACCCACCATCATCATTGTTCCTACCTTCCCCAGTTACTATCAAATCATTTATTATTATTATTATTATTATTATTATTATTATGACTGTAACACAAGGAATGTTGGAGGTTCGAATCTCTGTCCGGTAATTGCTATTGAGACAGACAGGCAGGCTTTGCCAGTCTCGCGGATGAGTGACGGGCAACACAGAGGCAACAACAGGCAACAAATGGATTGGAAAGTGTATCCTGGACAGTGTCATATGGTGATGTGTGACGCTTGACTGCTGCGGAATGGACGAGGAAACGGCAGAACAAGACATGGAAATCAGAAGGGAGGAAGGATTGAGAAGGGAAATCGGGAAGAGAGATTGGGATTAGATAGGAGTGTGGTATTTATCTAATCTCGTTTGTGTATCCTACCTCAGCTCGTGTACAGGCTAGAGCTGTTATCTTAACTCAGCTCATAGGCTAAGAGCTGTTATCTTACCTCAGCTCACAGGCTAAGAGCTGTTATCTTAACTCAGCTCACAGGCTAAGAGCTGTTATCTTACCTCAGCTCACAGGCTAAGAGCTGTTATCTTACCTCAGCTCACAGGCTAAGAGCTGTTATCTTACCTCAGCTCATTTCAAAGTTCAGCACGAAGATTTACTCTCACAATAGCTAACTAACACTCAGGTATCTATTTACTACTAGGTTAATAGGTATAATACGTGTATTGAGACTTGTCCGGTCTCTCCACCCGCCTGGGACTGAACCCGGGTCCTTCGAT
This sequence comes from Cherax quadricarinatus, assembly GCF_038502225.1. Lineage (NCBI taxonomy): Eukaryota > Metazoa > Arthropoda > Malacostraca > Decapoda > Parastacidae > Cherax > Cherax quadricarinatus. Next base: position 7,041,053 of record NC_091375.1, read on the forward strand.
TACGAGGCTCGTGTCTTATTTGGTAGTGACTCAGTTCACACACTGACGGACCGGGGCTCGACCCTCGGACCACTGGAAACGTTGGGTATGTTTTCTTACAACTGCTGCTTTTCACCTAGCAGTAAGTAGGTACCTGGGTGTTAGTCGATTTTTGTGGCTCCCCAGTGTACTCACTGAGTTATGTTTGTGGGGGTCGAATCTCAGCTCCTGGCCCTGCCTGTGTACACACTGAGTTGTGGGGGGTCGAATCTTAGCTCCTGGCCCTGCCTGTGTACACACTGAGTTGCGGGGGGTCGAATCTTAGCTCCTGGCCCTGCCTGTGTACACACTGAGTTGCGGGGGGTCGAATCTTAGCTCCTGGCCCTGCCTGTGTACACACCGAGTTGTGGGGGGTCGAATCTTAGCTCCTGGCCCTGCCTGTGTACACACTTGAGTTGTTTGTGGGGGTCGAATCTCAGCTCCTGGCCCTGCCTGTGTACACACCGAGTTGTGGGGGGTCGAATCTTAGCTCCTGGCCCTGCCTGTGTACACACTTGAGTTGTTTGTGGGGGTCGAATCTCAGCTCCTGGCCCTGCCTGTGTACACACTTGAGTTGTTTGTGGGGGTCGAATCTCAGCTCCTGGCCCTGCCTGTGTACACACTGAGTTATGTTTGTAGCAGTGCCTGTGTACTAATCTGTGCTTGCTTTGGGTAGATGCTCAGCTCCTGGCCCCAGCTTTTAACCTACGATCACGTATCATTGTTATTTCCTGGCTTCATTAGTTTGTTATACATAGTCTTGCAACTGTGTTACTGTGATGGGACGATGCCAAAATTTTTGCTGATACCGATAATTTTCCATTATTTTTATATTTTTGAAAATTATAATGATTATGTTCAATATATAGAAGGGAATTTTTATTATACAATGGTTAATAAATTGGGAGATGATGATGTTATTACTCATTACTTGATCTGTTGTGTTACTGGTTGTTAAAGGGACTTGTCGATTGTGTGTGTGTGTGTGTGTGTTAGTGTGCGCGCGTGCTCGACTAATTGTGATTGTAGGGGTCGAGTGTGTGTGTGCAGGTGTATTTTCACAGCTCCTGGTCTTGTGTGTGTGTGTGTGTGTGTGTGTGTGTGAGAGAGAGAGAGAGAGAGAGAGA
>NC_091375.1:7044697-7107197 GCF_038502225.1 Cherax quadricarinatus
TGCACCTACGTCCTCCTAGGTGTTGCACCTGCATCCTCCTAGGTGATGCACCTACGTCCTCCTAGGTGTTGCACCTACGTCCTTCTAGGTGTTGCACCCACATCCTCCTAGGTGCTGCACCTACGTCCTAGGTGTTGCACCCACATCCTCCTAGGTGCTGCACCTACGTCCTCCTAGGTGTTGCACCTACATCCTCCTAGGTGCTGCACCTACGTCCTCCTAGGTGTTGCACCTGCATCCTCCTAGGTGATGCACCTACGTCCTCCTAGGTGTTGCACCTGCATCCTCCTAGGTGCTGCACCTACGTCCTCCTAGGTGCTGCACCTACGTCCTCCTAGGTGTTGCACCTGCATCCTCCTAGGTGCTGCACGTACGTCCTCCTAGGTGTTGCACCTACGTCCTCCTAGGTGTTGCACCTACGTCCTCCTAGGTGTTGCACCTGCATCCTCCTAGGTGCTTCACCTACGTCCTCCTAGGTGTTGCACCTACGTCCTCCTAGGTGCTGCACCTACGTCCTCCTAGGTGCTGCACCTACGTCCTCCCCAACAGACTCTTGACTGACGAACAAGACACAGGTGTAACGCAGGATTAAATCAACCACTGATAACCCAATTCCACCATAATTATCCTGACCCTCCTGACAGTCAACCAGATTATCACCTCCAATTATTGTCACGGGTAAGCTTTAAACCCGTAGGGGAGGCAGGCAGGTTTGATCCAATTAGATCGAATCCCTTGGATCAGGCACCACTCCCCCCTCCTCAAATTTAATTACCTGTAATCACCTCTATGGGAGGGGGGGGGGGCTGCTTCGATGGTGAAGGGATCTTGATTCTAGGAAGTGGAGGTGCGTTTCACTGCATCAAATCTGATTGTCTTCTTACCAATGGTTGTATGACCATTATATTTTAGCGCTTTCTTGTGAATTTAATAATAATAAAGAATAAAACAGTAACATTAAAATAAATGAAACGAAAAAATATAATAATAATGAAAATAATAAATTATATTTGTCCATTAATTCGGTCAAGTTATCCAGGTCCTACAATGTAATGTTATGTAATGTTATTAATATGTATAGAATTATGTACCGTTTATGTATGTCCTCTCTGTCTCTCTCTCTCTCTCCCCTCTCTCTCTCTCTCTCTCTCTCTCTCTCTCTCTCTCTCTCTCTCTCTCTCCCTCTTTCTCTCTCTCCCTCTTTCTCTCTCTCTCCCCTCTCTATCTCCCCCTCTCTCTGTCTCCCTCTCTCTCTCTCCCCTCTCTCTCCCCTCTCTCTCACTCTCTCTCCCCTCTGTCCTCTCTCTCTCTCTCTCTCTCTCTCTCTCTCTCTCTCTCTCTCTCTCTCTCTCTCTCTCTCTCTCTCTCCTCTCGCCTCTCTCTCTCTCCCCTCTTACTCTCACCTCTCTCTCTCTCTCTCTCTCTCTCTCTCTCTCTCTCTCTCTCTCTCTCTCTCTCTCTCTCTCTCTCTCTCTCCCTCTCTCTCTCACTCCTCTCTCTATCTCTTTCTCCTATACACAATAGTTCAGAAAAAATCACACAATGTTACAATATATATGGAGAGACAAAAATCGCAGTAATTTCACGGTGTGAATGACAGAGGAAGGAGAGGAAATGGGACCAGCCCAGCGGTTATTATGTGGGCGTTACTGTGTAGTGATGTGTGTGTCTGTGTGTCGTCACGCGGGTTCGATACCCGGGCGGGACCACCCTGATGTCTCTATCCAGTCTGGCGCCTTCCAGGAAGTGGGAGGGATAACTCCAGGGAACTGGAGTTATCCCTCCATCCTTGGAATAAATTTGATTAGCTTCCCCTACACACATAATAAGGCAGGCGAAAATTTGTGTATGCAATAATTTCGCAAAAATCATTCTGAACCTAACGGGAAAATATATATATTTCAATGTGTTTGTTGAATATTTAATTACTGTAAACTTATCTAAAATATATTTAGTTGGATTAGGCTAAATTAAATTGGTCTTGTTATAATAAGGTTATGTAAGTTTTCTAAGGTTCTTTTGGTACAAAATTATTAATTTTTACATTAACATAAATGAAAAATATATCTTTAAACGTATAAAGAAAATTTTAGAAAGGACTTAATTTTAAACGATTTCTTGCTAATTGACCAGTTTTACCTATTCGGCACGACATATATATATATATATATATATATATATATATATATATATATATATATATATATATATATATATATATATATAAAGGCATCCACGAAATAAGTGGTTTTTAAATAAATAATACTTCGACTAGCCAGGGATTAAACGTAAGATATTTAACCAGCCCTTCGGAAAACTAGGTAAATTTGTGGACGCTTTAGTCCAGTACGCCACCATGGTAGAGACGTCAGGTGCCCAGCCACCATGGTAGAGACGTCAGGTGCCCAGCCACCATGGTAGAGACGTCAGGTGCCCAGCCACCATGGTAGAGACGTCAGGTGCCCAGCCACCATGGTAGAGACGTCAGGTACCCAGCCACCATGGTAGAGACGTCAGGTGCCCAGCCACCATGGTAGAGACGTCAGGTGCCCAGCCACCATGGTAGAGACGTCAGGTACCCAGCCACCATGGTAGAGACGTCAGGTGCCCAGCCACCATGGTAGAGACGTCAGGTGCCCAGCCACCATGGTAGAGACGTCAGGTACCCAGCCACCATGGTAGAGACGTCAGGTGCCCAGCCACCATGGTAGAGACGTCAGGTGCCCAGCCACCATGGTAGAGACGTCAGGTGCCCAGCCACCATGGTAGAGACGTCAGGTGCCCAGCCACCATGGTAGAGACGTCAGGTACCCAGCCACCATGGTAGAGACGTCAGGTGCCCAGCCACCATGGTAGAGACGTCAGGTGCCCAGCCACCATGGTAGAGACGTCAGGTGCCCAGCCACCATGGTAGAGACGTCAGGTGCCCAGCCACCATGGTAGAGACGTCAGGTGCCCAGCCACCATGGTAGAGACGTCAGGTGCCCAGCCACCATGGTAGAGACGTCAGGTGCACAGCCACCATGGTAGAGACGTCAGGTGCCCAGCCACCATGGTAGAGACGTCAGGTGCCCAGCCACCATGGTAGAGACGTCAGGTGCCCAGCCACCATGGTAGAGACGTCAGGTGCCCAGCCACCATGGTAGAGACGTCAGGTGCCCAGCCACCATGGTAGAGACGTCAGGTGCCCAGCCACCATGGTAGAGACGTCAGGTGCCCAGCCACCATGGTAGAGACGTCAGGTGCCCAGCCACCATGGTAGAGACGTCAGGTGCCCAGCCACCATGGTAGAGACGTCAGGTGCACAGCCACCATGGTAGAGACGTCAGGTGCCCAGCCACCATGGTAGAGACGTCAGGTGCCCAGCCACCATGGTAGAGACGTCAGGTGCCCAGCCACCATGGTAGAGACGTCAGGTGCCCAGCCACCATGGTAGAGACGTCAGGTGCCCAGCCACCATGGTAGAGACGTCAGGTGCCCAGCCACCATGGTAGAGACGTCAGGTGCCCAGCAAGTACACTGGACATGCCATACCTAACACCAGCATATTCTTCCCCTTGGAGAACTACAACGACACATTTCACTCTCCTTCCGTTTGTGTACCAGTTTCAGGAGCAGTACACGTTAATATAACGACATGTAGCCCTCTCTGCTGCTGTTACTATTACTACTACATCACGAGGACGGAGACGAAATTACTCAAATTGTTCACTATCTGATCCATTCACTTGCTGTCACTGCCACTACCACCACTACTACTATTACTACCACTACTACCCCTACTACTACCCGCACTACTACCACTTGCTTCACTATATTAACATATAAACACAGCAACACTGCAATATACTTATTGGTCCTATCTAGTATACCCAGAAGCATATACCTGAGTATGACCTATAGGTGTTGAGTGCTTTCCGGATAATACAAAATGATTTTAATAACAGTAATGATAATCTACACTTCATTCGTTGTGTCGTTCGTTGATTCATATTTTCAGTCTTCTTCATGACCTTCTTCACCAGTTGTCAGTCGTCACCTCATTAATCGTGGGTCGTTGAGAGGCACTGTTGGCTCTCACGCGATGTCTGGTGGCACTGTTGGTTTGTGAGACCCATCTAGTGGCACTGTTGGTTTGTGAGACCCATCTAGTGGCACTGTTGGTCTGTGAGACCCATCTAGTGGCACTGTTGCTCTGTGAAACCCATCTAGTGGCACTGTTGGTCTGAGGGACCCATTTAGTGGCACTGTTAATCTAAGAGACCTGTCTGGTGGCACTGTTGGACTGTAGAACCCGTCTGGTGGCACTGTTGGTCTGTAGAACCCGTCTGCTGGCGCTGCTGGTCTGTAGAACCTGTCTGGTGACTCTATGGGTCTGTAGAACCCGTCTGGTGGCACTGTTGGTCTGTAGAACCCGTCTGCTGGCGCTGCTGGTCTTTAGAACCTGTCTGGTGACTCTATGGGCCTGTAGAACCCGTCTGGTGGCACTGTTGGTCTGTAGAACCCGTCTGCTGGCGCTGCTGGTCTGTAGAACCTGTCTGGTGACTCTATGGGCCTGTAGAACCCGTCTGGTGGCACTGTTATTTTGCATCTTCCAAGGAAATTTGAAGAATTTGTTCTGTTAGACGGAAGTCCAGGGACCGGCTTAGTTGCAAGTGCAGAAGCCAGAAGATACACAGGTATCTTACAAGTAGGTGTAGGTAGGGACGTACGTAGATTGGTAGGTAATAGGCAGATAGGTCATTTTCCGTCATCTGCTAACAGGATTCCACCCATCTCTTGTGGTATGCCATTCCCATGTAACAGAAACAGTACTGGTACTAATGCTTATCCTTAAGGGACCTCGCTTGTTAAACTCTCCCAGATCAGCTAGGTCGTGAAGACAGGTCGTAAAGACACACGTCATGAAGACAGGTCGTGAAGACACGTCATGAATACAAGTCGTGAAGACACACGTCATAAAGACACGCCGTAAAGACAGGTCGTAAAGACGCACGTCGTAAAGACAGGTCGTGAAGACACGTCATGAATACAAGTCGTGAAGACACACGTCATAAAGACGCGCCGTGAAGACAGGTCGTAAAGACGCACGTCGTAAAGACAGGTCGTGAAGACACGTCATGAATACAAGTCGTGAAGACACACGTCATAAAGACGCGCCGTGAAGACATGTCGTGAAGACACGTCGTGAAGACACACGTGTAAATAAATAATAAAATACGTAGATTTTCTCGTAACGGTTTAGTAAAATACAATTAAAGGATTTCCTACCTCAGTATCTTATCTTCTGTACTGAAGTCAGTGTGCAGCTGCATCCAGCCTTCATGTTGTTATTGGAACACAACACTCATAAGACATGTGCAATATTGGGTATCTTTAAAGAACAATAAGGTACACACACATGGGAGGAGCTTGCGACGATGTTTCGGTCCGACTTTGATCATTTATAAAATCACACCGACACAAAAACAGAGAAGGAGACAGTGTATAGGCGAGGGGACAGGGACGGGATCAAGAGAGGAAGAAAGAGAAGCAGTTGTAAGACTGGTAGTCGGACCGAAACGTTGTCGTAAGCTTCTATGTGCGGGTATCTTTATTGTCGAAACGTTTACCCTGCACAACAGCTTTATCAGTCAAGCAAAGGTGAATTTAACACTGAAATCAGTAGTAGCTTTGAGGTGATCATTCCCTCAGCCTTCGTAGGCCTATATAGACTTGCGTGTTACTAGCACCAACAGACTGTTGAACCTGATCTAAACCGATGGAAAAGTCTGAGTGTAAGTTCTGCGACGTGTGATTACTCCAGCCACAGTCTGGTTAATCATGCATCCAACATGGCGTTTGACCTCATGGCGAGTTACGATATTAATAAAATTATTAAATAATTTATTAAATAAAATTAATATATGAAATCATTAAATAAAATATACTAAATAAAATTATTAATAATAAAATTAAACAAAAATTATCAATAATAAAATTAATAAAATTATTAAATAAAATTATAATTGTAATAAAGTTGGTAGAATTACCGACAATATGTAAAGTAAAAGGACACAAGTGCAACTAAAGTGAGATTCTATTGTGGCAACGTTTCGCTCTCCAGGAGCTTTATCAAGCTGTTACAAGCAGTACATGGACACAGAGGGTATATATAGGCTCAGAGTGAGGTGCAATACTAGTGGTGGTAGTGGTGGTAGTAGTAGTAGTAGTAGTAGTAGTAGTAGTAGTAGTAGTAGTAGTAGTAGTAGTAGTAGTAGTAGTTGTAGTAGTAGTAGTAGTAGTAGTGACAAAAGTTGTAGTGGTAGTAGTAATATAACTTTTGTCACTACTACTACTACTACCACCACTACTAGTATTGCACCTCACTCTGAGCCTATATATACCCTCTGTGTCCATGTATTGTTTGTATCTGCTTGATAAAGCTCCTGGAGAGCGAAACGTTGCCACAATAAAATGTCACTTTAGTTGCACTTGTGTCCTTTTACTTTACATATTATAATTATTATAGATGGTGATGGTGTGAGACTTAACGATGGGGAAGGATACTTTGACCGCGGTCAACACCAACCACCGCCATGAATTAGGTCATTAGAGGTCAACGAGGCTGCATGATGACCGCCAGGGTCGTTAGGCTTGGCCAACGAGGTCGTCTAGAGTTGTTCATTGTCGCAATTGGGGTTAAATGGGCAATTAAGGGCTGTTTAGTGGTGGGTCAGTTAGCGACCTCCCTCACCGCCCTCGCCGCCCACTCACTACACACAAAAATTATGTAAATTCTTTGTATTTCTTAATTAACGAGTACAGGTTTTGTTTTTGTCCACTGTCTAAACACTATTGTTTGTTCTTGTTTACAGTACTGTGTTTGTTAACCAAACAGTACTGTGTTCTTGTTAACCAAACAGTACTGTGTTCTTGTTAACCAAACAGTACTGTGTTCTTGTTAACCAAACAGTACTGTGTTCTTGTTAACCAAACCGTACTGTGTTTTTGTTAACCCAACAGTACTGTGTTCTTGTTAACCAAACAGTACTGTGTTTCTGTTAACCAAACAGTACTGTGTTTCTGTTAACCAAACAGTACTGTGTTTTTGTTAACCAAACAGTACTGTGTTCTTGTTAACCAAACAGTACTGTGCTCTTGTTAACCAAACAGTACTGTGTTCATTTTAACCAAACAGTACTGTGTTTCTGTTAACCAAACAGTACTGTGTTCTTGTTAACCAAACAGTACTGTGTTCTTGTTAACCAAACAGTACTGTGTTCTTGTTAACCAAACAGTACTGTGTTCTTGTTAACCAAACAGTACTGTGTTCTTGTTAACCAAACAGTACTGTGTTTCTGTTAACCAAACAGTACTGTGTTCTTGTTAACCAAACAGTACTGTGTTTCTGTTAACCAAACAGTACTGTGTTCTTGTTAACCAAACAGTACTGTGTTTTTGTTAACCAAACAGTACTGTGTTCTTGTTAACCAAACAGTACTGTGTTTCTGTTAACCAAACAGTACTGTGTTCTTGTTAACCAAACAGTACTGTGTTTCTGTTAACCAAACAGTACTGTGTTCTTGTTAACCAAACAGTACTGTGTTCTTGTTAACCAAACAGTACTGTGTTCTTGTTAACCAAACAGTACTGTGTTCTTGTTAACCAAACAGTACTGTGTTCTTGTTAACCAAACAGTACTGTGTTTCTGTTAACCAAACAGTACTGTGTTCTTGTTAACCAAACAGTACTGTGTTTTTGTTAACCAAACAGTACTGTGTTTTTCTTTCTTTAATAAACAGTATAGTTTAACTACACTTTATCAAGAGTTATGTTTGTATTTGTTTGCTAAACTATAGTTTAGTTAAGTGCCAAGTGTCGTTGCTTGTATTTCTTACAGTGTTGAACTTGTTTTTTGTTTTACTTACCTTATCACCTGTGTTATACTAACACCTGTCATACTAACACCTGTCACACTAACACCTGTCATACTGGCACCTGTCACACTAACACCTGTGTCATACTGACACCTGTGTCATACTGACACCTGTGTCATACTAACACCTGTATCATACTGACACCTGTGTCACACTAACACCTGTATCATACTGACACCTGTGTCACACTAACACCTGTATCATACTGACACCTGTGTCACACTAACACCTGTATCATACTGACACCTGTGTCACACTAACACCTGTGCAACACTATACTGCCTCTTTACAGCGTGAAATTCTCAATCTATAATGCATCAGTACACTGTAACAATACACTGTAAGATGACACTGTCTCAGTATCACACCGTTTCTGTACCCTCGCGGTGCTGTAAACTCAGTACACCATGTACTGGTAAGCCAGGAAAAGGCCTCGGTCAGATGGCTAGAAGCTCCAGCTGCGGGTCATCATATAACTAAGACCGGCGTCAGGAAACACTTGTCCTGTTTCCTGACCAGTTTCACCTAACGTAACCTAACTACCCCGTGCATCATCATGGTGTCAGTGAGACAGTGTTGAGAGTGTAAAGGGGCATATAGCTGTCCGCTCCCCGTGTTGCCATGGTTATGATGCTGGGAGAAGCTAAGTCTGTGTGTGTATTCATCTATTTGTATCCGTCTATTTGTGGTTGCAGGGGTCGAGACTCAGCTCCTGGCCCTGCCTCTTCACTGAACGCTACTAGGTCCTCTTTCTCCCTGCTCCCTGAGCTTTATCATACCTCGTCTTAAAGCTATGTATGATTCCTACCTCCACTACATCACTCGCCAGACTGTTCAACTTCCTGACTACTCTATGACTGAAGAAATACTTCCTAACATCCCTGTGACTCATCTGAGTCTTCAACTTCCAAGAGTGACCCCTCGTTTCTGTGTCTCATCTCTGGAACATCTTGTCTCTGTCAATCTTGTCTATTCCAGGCAGTATTTTGTATGTCGTTATCATGTCTCCCCTAACCCTCCTGTCCTCCAGTGTCGTCAGGCCGATTTCCCTTAACCTTTCTTCGTAGGGCATTCCCCTTACCTCTGGAACTAACCTTTGCACTAATTTCTTAACGTGCTTGACCCGGTGAGGGTTCCAAACTGGTGCTGCATACTCCAGTATGGGCCTGACGTAAACGGTGTACAGTGTCTTGAACTATTCCTTACTAAGGTATCGGAACGCTAATCTCAGGTTTGCCAGGCGCCCATATTCTGCAACAGTTATCCGGTGTTATACTCACCCCAAGATCTTTCTCCTTGAGTGAGGTTTGCCGTCTTTGGCCACCTAGCCTATACTCTGTCTGCGGTCTTCTTTGCCGTTCCCCAATCTTCATGACTTTGCATTTGGCAGGGTTGAATTCGAGAAGCCAGTTGCTGGACCAGGTGTCCAGCCTGTCCAGGTCTCTTTGAAGTCCTGCCTAATCCTGTGTGTACGTGTGTGTCCCTTTGTCTCTCTCTCTCTCTCTCTCTCTCTCTCTCTCTCTCTCTCTCTCTCTCTCTCTCTCTCTCTCTCTCTCTCTCTCTCACTCTCTCAGTAATTATCCAGAGTGGCTTTTACCATTTCTCACCACCCAAATCACCATCTCGTGACAGACGACCAATGAGATGAGAAAGAAGATCCATCTTGGGAAGATAAGAAGCGGGATTTAAATGCACTTTGTCGTGCAAGAAGAAAGATGGCGTTGAAACCAAGACGACTGGATTGGGACAGTTTGCCAAGAAACCGGGTTAGAAGCGCTTGGAAGACTGTTTACTACCGGGCAGCTTTTTACCACTCAAGGGGGTGTCAGTACGTTCATAAAACCCACCAAAGACACTTAAGTGTGAGCTTTAGCAAACGGTATAGGGGTACGCTTGAGGATCAAGTGTGAGTTTGATCTAGCCATTCAAGGGAACAAAACAGTCACTCTCTACTACCACTACTAGTACTGTTACTACTATTACGACTACTACCACTACCAGCATTATCACTATTTTTCTTCCTCTCTTTCTCCTGTCCCCTTCGCTTATATATAAAATGGCTCAATCATTGTCTTCTATCCACCCCTTTAATTTTTAAAGGGGTGCACCGGTAAGCCAGCGGAAGGCCTCGATCAGATGACCAAAAGCTCCAGCTGCGAGTCATCATATGACTAACACCCGCGTCAGGAAACACTTGTCCTGTTTCCTGATAAACCATACCTAACCTCTCCTGTCAGTGTGGCTTGTAAATGGTCCAGGTCGGACCGAAACGTCGTTATAAGCTTTTGTGTAGTCAAGTGTGACTTTATTAAGGTACATAGCACAGAGTGCATTTACATGTCAGCTTTATCATGGACTGGAACACTCGACTATTTTTAAGGACATAAAACACACAACACAGTCAATTTAACCTTCGTCAGAGCACAGAACACGCAACACACACAGGCGTGACCTTCATCAAGGCACGAAATATGCAGAACACTCAGGCGTAACTTTCGTCAGAACACAGAATACGCAAAGCACTCAGACGTGACCTCCGTCAGAGCACATAAAACGTAAAACACTGATGCGTGACCTCCGTCAGAGCACATAAAACGTAAAACACTGATGCGTGACCTTCGTCAGAGCACAGAACACGTAAAACACTGATGCGTGACCTCCGTCAGAGCACAGAATACGTAAAACACTGATGCGTGACCTCCGTCAGAGTACAGAACACGTAAAACACTGATGCGTGACCTCCGTCAGAGTACAGAACACGTGAAACACTGATGCGTGACCTCCGTCAGAGTACAGAACACGTAAAACACTGATGCGTGACCTCCGTCAGAGCACAGAACACGTAAAACACTGATGCGTGACCTCCGTCAGAGCACAGAACACGTAAAACACTGATGCGTGACCTCCGTCAGAGTACAGAACACGTAAAACACTGATGCGTGACCTCCGTCAGAGTACAGAACACGTAAAACACTGATGCGTGACCTCCGTCAGAGTACAGAACACGTAAAACACTGATGCGTGACCTCCGTCAGAGTACAGAACACGTAAAACACTGATGCGTGACCTCCGTCAGAGCACAAAACACTCAAAGCAGGACACCAAACAATAATAAATTATAGTCTTGTCATGGTGAATGAGAAGACTCAACAAGAAGACTTGAACACATGGATGCTTGTGGACCCCCATACCACCACCAACAACAAACTCGTCACCCATAGTGATAAATTAACACTCAGTGTTGTGACACAACACTACTCGGGTAATTAAGGGACGAGACCAAACACTGTGCATTGCATTGGTGGTGTGTGTGTCGGTCCAGTCATACACCCTATCTTTTTTAATATAGAGGAAGGGAAGGAGTGCTCCGATTCGATGGAGGATCGACGTAGCCGTAATCCTCGTAGAGTGATTTCCTAAAACAAGTGACTAATTGTAAGAAAAGAACACAAAAAAGGCATGATATCGTGATTGGAACAATACACAAATAACCCGCACGTAGGAGAGAGAAAATCTCACAGATCACATGGTGTGAGTTGTGAATGGTCCAAGTCGGACCGAAGCCGTCCAAAATCAAAGTAGGTTCGAGAGTTATGCTAACTTTAACAAAACGTCTGCTTGATCAAAAGTTTGTTGGTCCTTATCGAGTAGTTGAATATATCACTGGCAATAAGTATAAGGTTAGAGAAATTAGTACTGGTCAGTATAAAGAATCGCATTTAGATCATATGAAGTTAGTATGTGATGATAATGATGTTCTAACCCAGACTAATGTGACAGACTCTGACAATCCTCCTGATCCTGTACTCTCTACCTCTAATACTCAGTCAGACGATCAACCTGAATGTCGTTATTCCCTACGTACACGACAGGTATTGAGGAATCCTCAAGTATCATTTGTAACTACCAATTCAGATTTGTCTCAAATACTACATGAGTTAGCTAGTGCAACAGAGTTTGATCCTCCCAGAGATGACACCCATTCTGCATATGTCAATCTCACCCTAGCAGAGTTGGGGCTAAATGTAAATAACCTGTATAGATGAATAATTACAGTATCAACTTATTAATATTCAAGAATTTTTTTTTTTTGTATTCGCGTTTTCTCCGAATTCTGAGAGTTAACAGTCTAGATTTGAGTGCACCAAGTCTGCCTTTCTGTTAAACACTTCTTTCTTTGTATATATTTCTTCCTCAGAATCCGTAGATCACATGAATACCGATCGATCGATCAAAAACAAAACAAAATTTTTATCACTTCTATTGTGTAATCCCAATGTTGAGTCTCATTCTGTGAGTCGTGCTATATCATACCTTGTAATGCATTACAGTTTCATTATAATCAATTACGTTAGCTTCCATTCCAATATTCTACTTATGTATGTTATAATGTTCAATTGTTGTGTACTTTGACATTGTATAGAATCAGCCCAAGCCGTATGCCTGCCATCTCTAGTTTGTATTAGCTGTACGTCGGGACGACATATGTTAGTGTCGCCGAGCTCTCAGTAGTACCAGTTCCTAGTAACCAGTTGCCAGTTACCAGTAGTATGACTCACTAACAACCGTCTGTGTGAATCACTTGTTATTCACTGTTCAGCCGACCTAGCATGTTTTGAATGCCGCTACCCTCCGAGGCTCTCAGCAAGCCAGTTCAAGTAGAGGTGTTAGACAGGCGGTAAGTCAAGGCTTGGTGCTATATTCCACCCAATATACTAGAACATCCAACGTGAGTGTTATTACCCAATCCACGTTATCGAACCCCCACATGACACACGGTGTGAGTTGTGAATGATCCAAGTCGGACCAAAATGTCGTCCTCAGCGTTTTCTCTCTCCATTCCTCCAATATCTTGAATGAATAAATATTAATTAGAATTGATATACATTTTATAATGTAATTATTCAGGTGAGACTGATTGGTACTTGGTACTCTGTCCTGAGGATGAGAGGTACCTCACTCTCCCCTCAGCAAGGATACAAAAAGTCTTCAACGAACCAAATTCATTGAAGAACAAGCGCAAAGACTTTGTTTATCTTCTTCAGGCCAGCCTACAGAGTGATAAATTTGTAGATGGATGGTTCAGAGAACCGACATGTTGATAAATTAGACACATGTGCAACTCTTGGGTATCTTTATTGAGGAAACGTTTCGCCACACAGTGGCTTCATCAGTCCATACAAAGGAGAAACTTGAAGAACAGGAGGAGAATGAGGTAATCAGTCCCTCAACCTTGAGTCGATGTGTTCAGTCCATCAATCTTGAGTAGAATACACATCGACTCAAGGTTGAGGGACTGATTACCTCATTCTCCTCCTGTTCTTCAAGTTTCTCCTATGTATGGACTGATGAAGCCACTGTGTGGCGAAACGTTTCCTCAATAAAGATACCCAAGAGTTGCACATGTATCTAATTTATCAGAGTGATAAATTAAACATATGTTCAACACCTGGGTATCTTTGCTTTGTAGGGATGTTTTGCCAGTGTTTTTTTTTTTCTTCAGTACACTAACTAGACTTAAGAGGTAAGATAAAGCAATCAGTCCCTCAGTCTAGAAGCATTTATCTAGACTGAGGTACTAAACACCTGCCTCTAGGCTGAGGGACTGATAACCTCATCATCTTCCTCTCGTTTATTGTATTGATAAAGCCACTGGGTGGCGAAACGTCTACAAAGTAAAGATTCCCAGATGTTGAACATGTGACTAATTTAAAATTTTGTCGGAATTGTAAATCACTGATATTCATGCTATGGAATGCCAGAAACTGACAAACTTACTGCAGCACTACTGCATATTACCTCTGGTATCGGCAGCGTTCCTGGCTAACTAGTGTTCTAAAGTCTTCGTTATTAGGTACTATCACTCCCTCACACCTTCAGCACTCAGATTTCGTCACTCGTCTAGACAGCTCCGACATCGACTAGAAACTGGCTAGCTTGGACGTCGCTTCCTAGTTCATCGTAGTGTTGGTACGAACTAGGATGTCCTCTCTCTATGCTCCTAGTCTGGCCTCGTCTTGATCAACTAAACACTCGGGCAGCATTTGGGTTTCTTAATTTTGGAAACGTTTCTCCAACTGTCGTCTTCTTCAGTCTAACGGTAAAAGATTGGGGGTTTGTTGACAGTCTGAGGGAGAGAGAAAGAGAGAGAGAAAAAAAAACAGAAGTAAACACCTTACGTAACTTAATCAAAATGAAGGTAAAAGTAATGCTTATTGTAAAGGGACACAACGTTAGATTTACTCTTTGCTCGGCCACATCTAAATCGTCTTTCTTTTTCACCTTTTCAGGGCGCACGTCGAGGTGGGTGGAGGTGCGTGGTGTCCCAGGGAGATGGTGTACCGGGAGGGGGCCCAGTACCTGGAGGTCAACCTCGGAGGCCTGCACGTGGTGACCAAGGTGGAGGTGCAAGGCAGGTTCGGCAATGGTCAGGGAAGAGAGTTCGCTAAGCAGTACAAGTTGCAGATGTGGCGGCCCGGCATGGACCACTGGACCACTTATAGTGACGGTCGTGGCGAGGAGGTGAGTACCGGTTCACTGGACCACTGATAGTGACATTCGTGGCGAGGAGGTGAGTACCGGTCCACTGCAGGTGGCTCGGCATGGACCACTTATAGTGACGGTCGTGGCAAAGAGGTGAGTACCGGTCCGCATGGAGCACCAATGGCCCGGACATAAACCGTCCTTGGCCACCGGTAATCCCTTTGAGAAAGACTCGTTCAAAAATCAGTTAAAAACCTCCGTAAACAACAGAACTATATCATCAGTTTACAAAACAGTCCGCCAATAACAGGCAAGCTTTCAACCAGAGATAAGGCGGAGCACCAATGACAGCGAAGCTTTCAAGCAGAGATAGCAACACTCCACAAATGACAGTGGTTCTCTCACGCCAAAGGTTCACGAAATCAACCATTCATTGCCAACTATTTGCATCTTCAATTACCCTCTAACAACCTCATTAATCTGTTCAACTGAACTAAAATACCTGTCTACTGGTATTGAGGTTTGAAGCCTATCGACTACACGAGGGTCATTAAGGCTGCATGTCACCTGTTCATCACCAGTCAAGAATACCTTAATACCTAAAATAGGGAAGTATACTCACAGTGTATATACACTGAGACATACACCGCTCAGTGTATATTGTACTCACCTATTTGTGGTTGCAGAGGGTTGAGTCACAACCCTTGTGTTGCTCTTAATATTAATATTTGGTTATAACAATAATAATCTTTATCTTCACATGAAGTTTCCAGTATTTATATAACTCTGCCCCACTCGCCTCTCTACCCCACTCACTTCTCTCTCTCTCTACCCCACTCACTTCTCTCTCTCTCTACCCCACTCACTCTTCCCTCTCTACCCAAGTCACTGCTCCCTTTTTGCGCCACTCACCTCTCCCTCTCTACCTCATTCGCCTCTCTCCCTCTCTGCTCACTCACCTCTCTCTCCCTCTCTCCCACAGTTGCTGGAGGGGAACACCAACACATACCTGGCAAAGACCTCTCAGTTGAGTCCACCCATCATAGCGGCCAGGGTGAGGTTCGTGCCTTACAGCGACCACCCTCGTACAGTGTGTATGAGAGTGGAGATCTACGGTTGTCGCTACACTGGTGAGTCCTACCACTGTGTTGTAGCAGCTGGTGTTATGTTGTAGCAGCTGGTGCTGTGTTATAACAGCTGGTGCTACAATAGTTAGATTTGCTATACATTTCTACTGTTTGCTGTTAAATCTTGTATTAAATTTGTTTAAGGTGACTAACGAGCGAACTACCTCATTACTGTTCCCCTCAGAGGGTCTGGTGTCGTACACGATGCCTGACGGTGACCCCCGGGGCGGAGACTACAACCTCCGTGACCTGACCTACGATGGGTCTCGCAAGGGAGGCTGGCTCTCTGGCGGTCTAGGTCAACTGAGTGATGGTGAGACTGGTCACACCAACTTCCGTGTTGATGCTCTGGGACGAGGCAGAGGTAAGTGATGCTGCTGATCTTACTGAGAGAGAGAGAGAGAGTACATGTACAAGGGAGTACAATGGACAGATAGAGGATGGCTTGGAAGTCCATGCCAATGCTGTTTACTGAAAGGAACTGTCTACTTCAACCAAGGTGTGTGAGTCAAAGATAGTAAAGGAAAAGGTCCTGAGAGAGAGAGAGAGAGAGAGAGAGAGAGAGAATTAGGTCAAACTGTATTTTTCGTGAGATTACGTACAGTTGAGAACTGGAGTAACTATGCTCTGGGTGGACGATAGTCTACTGATAGTTCTGAATACTTTGTAAACTAACATAAAGGTCACAGTCGCTACAACTAGTGTTTGTATTGTGTTTAGTTGAATCCAAAGTCAGCGTTTACCAAGCGTTAGTCAAGCCGGGTCTTCCAGGCCTGACTTCAGAGGGCAGCCTGTTCCAGTCTTCTATTTTATCTACAGAAAAATGTATATATATAATGTGCTTAATAAGCCGAACTTGCCGAATATTCTCAAGTTCTTTGGAAAAAAAAAAGTTTTTATAGATTGATACATTTTTTCACTAACAATGTAAAAAAATATTTTGGGTGACCAACCGTAACCTAGAAACTGCACCTGACCTAATTTAAATTAACTTTTTTGTCAAATTCAAATGTCATAGATCAGGTTATATTTATTTAACAATGCTTTTTAGGCCTAACTCGCCATGTATTATAATATATATATATATATATATATATATATATATATATATATATATATATATATATATATATATATATATATATATATATATATATATATATATATACATATATATATATATATTATATGTTTCGTGAATTTGTATAGCTGTGTGTATGATTTCTTTCACACAATTCAGCGCGTCGAATCACATTTCTCCCTAAATGCAACACGCCCCTCCAGAGCCCACAATGGCAAATTAGGCAACTCCCTCCCTACCTCGTTCCCTACCTCCCTCCCTCGCTCCTTCCTACCCTCCATCCCTCCCTCCTTCCCTCCCGCACTTCCAGCCTGTCTAATATTCCAGCGTGTGCCATCACTCATCAGGAATCCACATTCCATCCATTGACATTCCAGGAGACCTTCACTTACCCCCTTCCCTCTCCACCCTCACGCTTCCTCTCCCTCATTCCCTCCGTGTTTATCCCTCACTCCTCCATCTATCCTGCATTCAATGCTTTCCTTCCTCTCCTTCCTTCCCTTCACTTCCCTTCCTCCTTCCTTCACCATGTAATAACAAAGCCAGCCAGGCTAATATTCACTTGCCTGGAGAGGATTTTAAGGAAAAATACATTGAAATACGATATTTTATATCAAAACAAAAGCTTTTCTGGGCCGTGATGCAATGACGCAGCGATCCTGAGTGCATAGAAGACGCAAGGATCTTGAGTGCTTAGTGCGTTTAGTCAGGCGTCCACTAATGTAATTACTAGTTTGTCATAGTGAACTCTGGTGAGAAGTTGAAGTTATACCTTGATGTGGCTGAAATTTTAAGGTTCTTCTTTGATGTGGCTGAAATTTTAAGGTTCTTTGATATGGCTGAAATTTTAGTGAAAATCTATTAAAACATGGTGGACAGACAGTGTAACCTGAGAGTGGTCACGGAGTGATACCGGCCATTTTTTCATGTAGGGGGGGGGGGGGGAAGTGACAGCGCCGAGGATAAACAAAAGAGTAACAGTACTGCGACCTCCTGCACTACCATCACTCTTAGTATTAGCAGTAGTGCTGATGCTGCGTCGAACTTTTCTTCCCTCCCTTGTCCTACTTATTATACCAGGATCCCCAGTATACCAGGATCCCCAGTATACCAGGATCCCCAGTACACCAGTATGCTACACCTCCAGACTCAGCCAGGCTCAGCCAGCAAGAGTGGCGGGCGACTGGAAAAAGCCAAGAGTCCTACTCTTTTTAACTTCTACACCCTCCTGGAACTAAAAGCAGCCTTCCAGGAATACTCCCGTCATCCAAAGACAGGTAAGGTCTCCTCACCCCGTCCTGGAAGGCGGCCTTCCACGTCCCCAGAATATATTTCCCATGGTAAACAACACCGCCGAGGTTTACCTAGGAATGGAAGGGACAGCCATATTTTTACCTTCTGCCTAAGAGTGCTCCAGTTCCCCGAATTAAGCCTGAATGCCTTCCACATTTTCCCCCCCAGGCGCTGTATAATCCTCTGGGTTTAGCGCTTCCCCCTTGATTATAATAATAATAATAATCTGCCTAAGAGTTGTAGCAGTAATGATAATACTCTATACCATTAATTTCATTATGGCAGACTAACAAATGTCGAGTGTGCAGGTGTGAGCTTGTCACACATCTGTCTGTCTCTGTTTATTGTTCAGTGATTGATGGATGATGTGGGACAGCGGTTACACCTGTTACTCACCCTCATTACTGGCCACATCGTGAATAAATCACCTTGATCCACAGCTGTTATTGTCCACCACTGAATGAGTCTTGTGTTATTCATGAGTCTTAATGGTCCTAGTAAAGTATTATTCAGGATGAGTCTGATTATTTCTCTCTCTCTCTCTCTCTCTCTCTCTCTCTCTCTCTCTCTCTCTCTCTCTCTCTCTCTCTCTCTCTCTCTCTCTCTCTCTCTCTCTCTCTCTCTCTCCCTCTCTCTCTCCCTACTATGAAAAGATTACAATCTTGAACTCTTGTTTATTATTTAGACTTATTTCATTGTCTACCATTCTTTCTCCTTCCCACATATCTCCCTCTCTTTCTCCCTCCCACATACCTCCCTCCCTTTCTCCCACATACCTCCCTCTCTTTCTCCCTCCCTTTCTCCTTCACACATACCTCCCTCCCTTTCTCCTTCACACATACCTCCCTCTCTTTCTCCCTCCCACATACCTCCTACCTTCCTCCCACATACTTCCCTCCCTTCCTCCCTCCAGCATACCTCCCTCTCTCTTTCTCCCTCCCACATACCTCCCTCCTTTCCTCCCTCCCACATACCTCCCTACCTTCCTCCCACATACTTCCCTCCCTTCCTCCCTCCAGCATACCTCCCTCTCTCTTTCTCCCTCCCACATACCTCCCTCCTTTCCTCCCTCCCACATAACCTCTGTTCCACTTGGATTGAGAAGTTTCAAATTTACTTTTAACATCACTAGTGGTTGATATGCCAGGTAGGCTTATTTATGAAGCTTGAGAGTGATAGACCTAGGACCCACTAGTGCGACTGAGGAAGTATAACAGTGGTAATACAGTGGGTAGGAGAGAAGTATAATCAAGGTGGTATGGTAGTGGTATGATCACTGTATTAGCGAAGAAAAAAGAAATTTCAAAAATATATGTAATGAAAAGTGAAAAACAAATATTGAAAAAAGTATAGAAAATCTAGAATATATATACTGATATTTTTAGAAATATAAATGAACATTGGAATTAACATTTCTGATAAATTTCAAGACACACACACACACACACACACACACACATACACATGTATATACACATACACACACAGACATATACATGCAACATACACGCACACATATACACACAAGACAACACACATACACACACACACACACACATGTATACACAAAAAGTATACACACACACACATCACTTACCACTTGCCCACAAACAGGCACCATAAAACACCTAACCAGCCATCCAACACATGAAAAAACAAGGTTGTGAAAACACCTGGGCAGCAACGCCCTAAACGCCCGGAGATCTCGCCTTAAATGGAACGTTTGGTGAAAAAAAAAGTGTAAAACACGTGTACAACAAGTGTAAAAACACCAGTAAACCACCACGTAAATCAGTGTAAAAACACGTATAAAACCAGTTTAGAACACGTTTAAAAATACGTGCCTTGTCGACCCTAAATTATTAACAAGTTCAGTAAGTTTGTTACAAGTTTAATAAGTTGGAAATAAGTTTAATAAGTTGGAAATAAGTTTAATAAGTTGCAAATAAGTTCAATAAGTTGGAAATAAGCTTAATAAGTTGGAAATAAGTTTAATAAGTTAGTTAAGAGTTCATCTAGTTGTTTACAAGTTCAATTAATTACTAATTTGACTAACTGTTAAAAATAATAATAATATATCTTAAGTCAGTGTCGTAAATTATTTTTACAAGATATCTTAAGTCAGTGTCGTAAATTATTTTACAAGATATCTTAAGTCAGTGTCGTAAATTATTTTTACAAGATATCTTAAGTCGGTGTCGTAAATTATTTTTACAAGATATCTTAAGTCAGTGTCGTAAATTATTTTTACAAGATATCTTAAGTCAGTGTCGTAAATTATTTTTACAAGATATCTTAAGTCAGTGTCGTTAATTATTTTACAAGATATCTTAAGTCAGTGTCGTAAATTATTTTTACAAAATATCTTAAGTCAGTGTCGTTAATTATTTTACAAGATATCTTAAGTCAGTGTCGTTAATTATTTTACAAGATATCTTAAGTCAGTGTCGTAAATTGTTTTACACGTGATACATCTCGTTTATTAAGGTTACAAGTTTTTATCGAATTGTAAATGATTTACAAAACAATGGTGATTAGTCACTCTTTATCGTGTAAATGATTTACAACACGATGGTGGTAATCACTCATTATCGTGTTGTAAATGATTTACGAGTGGTGGATCAAACAGGCTGTGGTGCATGTGTGGGCCAGCGAATCGCCAATAGCAACAGCCTGGTTAAACAGCCACGTTAGACAGAACGTTTCGCTCAGTGTATGGAGCTGTAGGCTGCTTGGGAGCCCACCCGGTGCGATGTTTCGCTCTACACTGAGGGAAACATGACATGAGAAAAGCTTTACACGGAGAAAAGCATGACTTTATTAAGCTCTGCACTGGGCGAAACATTCCTTTATAAAGCTCTTTACTGAGTGAAACATAACATGGTAAAGCTCTAGACTAAATCATGATATGGTTGAGCTCTACACTGAGCGAAACATTGAGAATAAAGATTTGCTCTGCATTCTGCGTCTCTGTGGTCCTTAAGGTCTTAAGTCATTGGAAAGACAGGTCCCTGACCACTCTTTGAGAAGAGTGGTCCTTCAGCTAAACTCTCTAAAAAGGATGGTCTTTGTGGCCCTTAAATTCCCTAGGAAAAAGTGGTACTTATGATCCATTAAAAGGTGGATCATAGCAACCCACTGACAAGGGCCCCAGCCGACCATAGACAAGGGCACGGGAAAGATCTCATGGACAAGGGCACGGGGCAAACACCATAGACAAGGGCAAACACCGCACATTATCTCCTCCCGGAAATTATCTCCCAATTTGTATCCCCCTTACAAAGGGAGATAAACAATGTGGATGGAGGGCGGGGCAGGGCGGGGCGGGGCGGGGCAGGGCAGTGGAGGCAGGTGGAGGCGCTAGTGGGCCAGCGGACGAAGCTGCTATATAAGGATAGCAGGGGTCGAGTGCGGCCATGGGTGGGCCCCTCAACGCCCCCGCTATGGGTATCACTTTCAATGTTCATTGCATATCGTGTTTACTCATGTTTACATTGTCTGCTTCTTGTTTCAGTCCTTGTTGCTGTGTATCAGAGTAGCAGCGCATCGTGCTCTTCTTCCTTCTCGTGTTGGTAGTTTATAAGGTTACCAGCAGCTTACACAGTACCAAGCTCTGCATTATATGGCCTACGTCTTCTTGGTAGTTTATAGGGCTACTAACAGCTTACATCGTACCAAGCCTCGTGAAATTTTAAACTCATTGGCAAGTTATGTGTGAAATACGCTCCAAAACTTTTAGTTTTTTGGTGGTGGTATGGAATAAATTGATCCTTTTTTGTAGTTTGTAATGTGTACACTTCACGCCTGGTGTAACCACGTGATCTAGTGACCTCTGGACCAGCAGGTCATTCATCTGCCACGACACGCCGTCCACTAGTCGCTTACCAATTGCCTAATTTGTTGGGCGTTAATGCGGCCACATTGTCTTATTCTACCAATGGTTCTGATCGATCTTGAGGGCTCGCTGATGTGGAGTCTTGAATGATGTTATAATGTTAATTGTAATAAACCACACTTGACAGCCTTGAAGGGTTTGTTAATGTTACTTGACAACCTTGAAGGGTTTGTTAATGTTACTTGACAACCTTGAAGGGTTTGCTAATGTTACTTGACAACCTTGAAGGGTTTGCTAATGTTACTTGACAACCTTGAAGGGTTTGTTAATGTTACTTGACAACCTTGAAGGGTTTGCTAATGTTACTTGACAACCTTGAAGGGTTTGTTAATGTTACTTGACAGCCTTGAAGGGTTTGTTAATGTTACTTGACAGCCTTGAAGGGTTTGTTAATGTTACTTGACAACCTTGAAGGGTTTGCTAATGTTACTTGACAACCTTGAAGGGTTTGTTAATGTTACTTGACAGCCTTGAAGGGTTTGTTAATGTTACTTGACAGCCTTGAAGGGTTTGTTAATGTTACTTGACAACCTTGAAGGGTTTGCTAATGTTACTTGACAGCCTTGAAGGGTTTGTTAATGTTACTTGACAACCTTGAAGGGTTTGCTAATGTTACTTGACAACCTTGAAGGGTTTGCTAATGTTACTTGACAACCTTGAAGGGTTTGCTAATGTTACTTGACAGCCTTTCAGAGTTTACTTATGTTACTTGACAGCCTTGAAGAGTTTACTTATGTTACTTGACAGCCTTGAAGAGTTTACTAATGTTACTTGACAACCTTGAAGGGTTTGCTAATGTTACTTGACAACCTTGAAGGGTTTGCTAATGTTACTTGACAGCCTTTCAGAGTTTACTTATGTTACTTGACAGCCTTGAAGAGTTTACTTATGTTACTTGACAGCCTTGAAGAGTTTACTTATGTTACTTGACAGCCTTGAAGAGTTTACTAATGTTACTTGACAACCTTGAAGGGTTTGCTAATGTTACTTGACAACCTTGAAGGGTTTGCTAATGTTACTTGACAGCCTTGAAGGGTTTGCTAATGTTACTTGACAGCCTTGAAGGGTTTGTTAATGTTACTTGACAACCTTGAAGGGTTTGCTAATGTTACTTGACAACCTTGAAGGGTTTGCTAATGTTACTTGACAACCTTGAAGGGTTTGCTAATGTTACTTGACAACCTTGAAGGGTTTGCTAATGTTACTTGACAGCCTTGAAGAGTTTACTTATGTTACTTGACAGCCTTGAAGAGTTTACTTATGTTACTTGACAGCCTTGAAGAGTTTACTAATGTTACTTGACAGCCTTGAAGAGTTTACTTATGTTACTTGGCAGCCTTGAAGAGTTTACTAATGTTACTTGACAACCTTGAAGGGTTTGCTAATGTTACTTGACAACCTTGAAGGGTTTGCTAATGTTACTTGACAGCCTTGAAGGGTTTGTTAATGTTACTTGACAACCTTGAAGGGTTTGCTAATGTTACTTGACAACCTTGAAGGGTTTGCTAATGTTACTTGACAACCTTGAAGGGTTTGCTAATGTTACTTGACAGCCTTTCAGAGTTTACTTATGTTACTTGACAGCCTTGAAGAGTTTACTTATGTTACTTGACAGCCTTGAAGAGTTTACTAATGTTACTTGACAACCTTGAAGGGTTTGCTAATGTTACTTGACAACCTTGAAGGGTTTGCTAATGTTACTTGACAACCTTGAAGGGTTTGCTAATGTTACTTGACAGCCTTTCAGAGTTTACTTATGTTACTTGACAGCCTTGAAGAGTTTACTTATGTTACTTGACAGCCTTGAAGAGTTTACTAATGTTACTTGACAACCTTGAAGGGTTTGCTAATGTTACTTGACAACCTTGAAGGGTTTGCTAATGTTACTTGACAGCCTTGAAGGGTTTGCTAATGTTACTTGACAGCCTTGAAGGGTTTGTTAATGTTACTTGACAACCTTGAAGGGTTTGCTAATGTTACTTGACAACCTTGAAGGGTTTGTTAATGTTACTTGACAACCTTGAAGGGTTTTCTAATGTTACTTGACAACCTTGAAGGGTTTGCTAATGTTACTTGACAGCCTTGAAGAGTTTACTTATGTTACTTGACAGCCTTGAAGAGTTTACTTATGTTACTTGACAGCCTTGAAGAGTTTACTAATGTTACTTGACAGCCTTGAAGAGTTTACTTATGTTACTTGGCAGCCTTGAAGAGTTTACTAATGTTACTTGACAACCTTGAAGGGTTTGCTAATGTTACTTGACAACCTTGAAGGGTTTGCTAATGTTACTTGACAGCCTTGAAGGGTTTGTTAATGTTACTTGACAGCCTTGAAGGGTTTACTAATGTACTTGACAGCCTTGAAGAGTTTACTAATGTTACTTGACAGCCTTGAAGAGTTTACTAATGTTACTTGACAGCCTTGACGTGCTCCTTAATTTTAGTTGACAGTAGTGAAGGGTTCGCTGATGCTACTCGACAACCATGGAGGATTCACTAATGTTATTTGGCAGTCTTAAGGTCTCACTAATTCGAAACAGCAACCTTAAAGGGCTCACCACTGCCACTTGACAGTCGTGGCGGGATCAATAATGCTGTAACAACGCTTTTACCCCCATGAAACTCATCCTAAATATGGTAACAATTCTTATGCCTGAAATCGTCAATATTTTTGAGGTACCTGATTGGTTAATGATCGAAGCATTATGAAAGATGGCGATTATACGGGAGAGAGAGAGATGAAACAAAGAAGGTAGATGGGAAGATAAACATCAGGGGTCGACAACGATAACCACCAACGGAGTTAAGGGACACCAGTGGTGCTAAGGAAAACAGTAGCGAAGAATGGAGGTAATGGAACAGTAGCCACCGTTGGGACTAACAGCTACACTACGGTGAGCAACTGAGCTAACAGACAACAGCAATCATCTGCATGGCCTAGGACAGAGAAACACGATCGGTCATGAGGGCGAATTCAACAAGATCATCAACGGAGACCAAATAAATCGTGACCTTTATTAAACCCGCTAGGAAGACAATATTACCACCGTAGATCTGAACCAGTCTCTGGAAAGGATGAGCTTATTGGCACTCAAAGTATCCTCCAGACATATAATTCTGTGTAAAAGAAGATGCAAACTTGAGAGAGACGCTCCCTCTACAGATGGAGACGAAGGATAACAGATCTCAAAGGCAACAGATTCTCTGAAGCACGAGAGGAAACTCTGGTGTGGGAGAGGGTGAACATAGAGCATACACTGATTGAATCAAAATGATTCCAGGAGAAAAAGATGGAGCAAATACCTATTAATGAAATTAGAAGAAATCCTAAATACTTAACTTACACAAAATTCACAGTAAAATTCCCATCCAGTTTAGAACCTTTACTTAAAGGAGACGGAACATACATAGATGAGGATATGAAATGACTGAAATACTGAAGTCACAGTATGACTCTTTGCTCAGTGAATTACTCATCAAGTTACCGATCAATGACCCAAATGAGTTTTTTAAGAATATGATTCAAAACACAACCGACATCGCGAAAAATTTTGCAGTAACCTTATCTTTAGTTTTATTCTGAAGAAGCCACTGAGTGCTCAGGCATTCTGCCGCAGGACCAGACTTATGGAACTCTATGTTCATCAAAAATTGCAAGAAACTACACTGGGTCTCGTGCCTTTGATATATGAAGGAGCCTGGACACAGGTGCCATCCCACACTCATTAAAAACCACTGATACTGCCCCACCTCACTTTACAGAGGTGGTAGTTAAAAAAAAAAACCGCGGAAAACTCTAGAACAATAGCACTAACTTTACACTTTATCACAGTCTTCGAACAGGTCCTACGAAGCAAGATTGCCAATCGCACAATTTCTGTGACTGACAAGCTTGCGTGGGTTTAGAGCAGGTCGCTCTTGCCTTTCACAGCTGCTTGATTATTCATGATTCAGGATCCACTAGAAGATAAACTACTGTAAATGCTTATTTTACCAAAGCCTCCGACAAGTGCGATCATGGTGTGACAGCGCACAAAATGCTTGCAAAAGGTATAGCGGTTAAAGTGGGCCGATGGATATTTAACTTAAACAGAGCCCAGATAGTAGTAGTAAAGAGAGTGAAGTCGGAGGCTGCCACAGTGTAAAGCTCTGTTCCTCAAGTACTCGCCCCACTTTTGTTTCTCATTCTTATATCCGACATCGACAATGACAAATCATAGCACCGCAACATCTTTTGCTAAAGACACCAGAATCTCTATGAGAGTGGCGTCCGTCGAAGACAAAGAATCTTCAGGTGGACATAAACAAGGTCTTCCAGCGAGCCTCAGACAACAATATGTTCAGTGAGGACAGATTTCAGTTGCTCCACCACAAAATAATGGAGGGAATGAAGACTGAATCGGAATACAGAACAAACTCAAATCATTTAATTGTGAAGGTTCTACGTGTGATACTTGGGAGAGGCGACGTCAGAAGATCTCGCATACAAGGATGACAATCCTGCCATTACTACTGTAAGGAAAAATGATGGGCTGGATAGCTAGAGCTTTCAAAACAAGATGTGATGATCCAGTGAAGTCACTTGTTATCTCCTGGCTGGAATACTGCTATATACAACGGGAACCGCCAACTGAATAACAGACAACAGATACCACCAACAAAACACTAGGCAATGGAATCTACCAACAGCATAACAGACAACGGAGGATATCAGTGAAATAACAGACAACGGGAGCCACCAACAGAGCTAACAGACACACCCAAGACCACCAGCCGAGTAACAGACAGACAACGGGGGCCACCAACAGAGCTAACAGACGGCTGGACGGACCAGCATCGCCAAACAGTTGTAAATAATCATTCTCGAATGCTAACCATCCTGTTGTTGGTGTAGTTTATGTGGGTATTGTTTGTGGGAGAGAGAGAGAGAGAGAGAGAGAGAGAGAGAGAGAGAGAAAGAAAGGTAGGCAGCTATTTTGTTAGCGATGGAGGAAGGCAGATATGTAGGTAAATTGGTATATAAATAGGTGAAATGAAATTGAGACACATGTGCAACATCTGGGTATCTTTATTGTAGACGTTTCGCCATCCAGTGGCTTTTTCAATACAAATTCCAGGACATAACTTGAAGACAGGAGAACTATGTACAGAAGATGAGGTAATCAGTCCCTCAACCTAGCAGTAGGTGCGAAGAGCACCATAGTTATATATGTAATTATACATATAGATAATAAGATCAGTAGGTACATAGATATAGAGGAAGGTAGTTAGGTAGATAGATAGGAATATACTGCAGGAAGGTTGGCAGATAGGAAATAGGAAGATATGAAGGCAGTAGGTAAATGGGTAGATGGGAAGGTAGATAGATAAAGTAGATAGCTATATTGGAAAGTAGGCAAGTGGATAGAAATGTAGGCCAGAAGGTTAAGATAAGTAAATAGGTTGGTAGGTAGATAGGCGGGTAGGAAGATAGACAGGCGGGTAGGAAGGTAGATAGACAAGTGGGTAGGAAAGTAGACAGGTAGATAGAAAGATAGGAACGTTGACAGGTTAGAGGGCGGGTCAGGTCACTGTTCGTTACCTTGTGACTTGTGACGTTATCTGATGACGTGTGTAACACAGGAATTTCGTGTAGTCTCCCTTCCTTTCGTTTTTTGTAACCACATGCTCGTTTTCTTTAACGTTCTTCCCGTTTTCATTCATCTCATGCACATTTTCTTTAACATCCCATTTTCATCTCATGCTCGTTTTTTTTAACAGTCTTCCCGTTTTCTTTAACAAATGCTTAAGAAGTTAGGCTCACAGTGAGAGAGATATCTCGACAGAGGAGAGATATATCTCGACTTAGAGAGAATATCTCGACAGAGGAGAGATATATCTCGACTTAGAGAGAATATCTCGACAGAGAGAATATATCGACAGAATATTTCGACAGAGAAAGAGAGAATATCTCGACAGAGAGAATATATCGACAGAGAATATTTCGACAGAGAAAGAGAGAATATCTCGACAGAGAGAGAGATATCTCGATAGAGAGAGAAAAATCACCCATCAAGAAACAATAAATTAATGAATTTATATTAAAACTCATTAGCATAAAAAAAATAATCACGATTCTACAACAATTTATTCACTTGGGTTTTTTTTGTAAGATAAATTTTTTTCATTAGATCGGCCACAAGGGCGATAATTGGATAATTTCTCCAGGCAGCTGTCCCATATAAGGGAATTATCAGTTATATGGAGGTCGTGGGTGTTAATCAGGTGATTATCTTACCTCTCTCGCTGTGATTAATGGAGGTGAAGATACCTGGGAATTACCTCTGACCCCTCGCGCGCCCACGCCCACGCCCACGGGGTCACCTTTGACCACTGCCCACGCCCACCTAGATTATGGGGCTGGTGTGACCCTTAACTTTTCCCCCCACAGCCACGTTTTAACCTACGGCTACGCCCACACCCACGCCCTCAAACCAGGGGTTCCTTCTTAGTATTTTAACGCATGCCCACACCGTAACAAGCCCGATCAACCGGCCTGTGGTTCATATGTTGGACTGCGTGAAGCCAGCAATAACAGCCTGGTCGATCATGCTCTGATCTATTGGGAGGACTGGTCAAGGACTGGGCCGCAGGGGCGTTGATCCCCTGAATAACCGCTAGGTAGACACACACACACACACACACACTTACCCATAATCCACTATGTCCATCGAAAAGTGTAAAGGTTTGCAATCTAAGTAGTACCGGAGCTGAATGCACTTCGACAAGACTCGACAAATTTCACCTGACAGCCTAGGAGAGAAATACAAGAGGGAGTTATGACCATGACGTGAAATATACTCGATTGGGATTGACAAGAGAACATGGGAAACATTGATATGCGAGGTTCGAAAAGAAGAATACCAATCTAGACAATAGGAATATCAAGCCAGAGGAGATGAATACCAAGCCTGATAAAAGTAATACCAAGCCTGAGAAGAGGAATATCAAGCCAGAAAACAGGAATAAAAAGCCAGATAGGAATACCAAATCAGATAAGAGGAATTTCAAGCCATATAAAAGGAATACCAAGTCATATAAGAGGAATACGAAGCCAGATAAGAGGAATACCATGCCAGAGAAGAGGAATATCAAGGCAGATAGAAACTCCAAGTCAGAGAAGGGGAATAGCAAAACAGAGAAGAGGAATACCAAAACAGAGAAGAGGAATACCGAAACAGAGAAGATGAATAGCAAAACAGAGAAGAGGAATACCGAAACAGAAGAGGAATAGCAAAACAGAGAAGAGGAATACTCTGAGGAATACTCTAAGGAATACATCTGTGAGAATTCCTTGAGGAATCCTTCCCTATTCTCCGTAATAACATGCAGGTTATTAAAGAGATAGGGTATCCCCTAGAGGGAGGTATTCCTTGAGGAATACCTCCCTGTTAGCACTCATAGCACTCAACCCACCCTAACCCTCTCCAAGCCCATTCTCACCCCTCCAAGCCCATCCTTACCCCTCCAAGCCCATTCTCACCCCTCCAAGCCCATCCTCACCCCTCCAAGCCCCTCATCACCCTCTCCAAGTCCCTCCTCACCCTATCAACCCCTCCAAGCCCCTCATCACCCTCTCCAAGTCCCTCCTCACCCTATCACCCCCTCCAAGCCCCTTCTCACCCCCTTCAAATCCATCCTCATCCCCTCCAAGTTCCTCCTCACCCCCTCCAAGCCCCTCTTCACACCCTTCAGTAAACCCTTCCACGCCTCCAAACCCCTCCCCACCCCGTCCAGTCGATCCTTACATGCCTACAAGCCCTCCTTGCACCTCCCAAGCCCGTCCTCACATCGCAAGCTCTTCCTCACACCTCTTAACAACCCCCTCTGGTTCCAGATCCGACGCCCCGCGTGCCTTATCGAGCGTCATCACGACCCCACGCCCACACGCCTACACACACGCCCCCACGCCTACACACACGCCCCCACGCCCACACCTCCCCGGCGCTCTCTCTCTTTCAGCCTCATAACCTGTTCATAAATTTACGTGACGACAGTAATGGTGGGAGCTGTGATAAATGATCGACTGCACTCAGATTAATGTTCATATTGCTTTATTGATTTACAAAGGCTGATTCTGGAGGTGTTTTCGGGAGGTGGGGGAAGACCTTGGTAGGCTGACAGTCTTGAAGGAAACTTGGGAAAATAGAGAAAGTCCTGGGACCCTTGGAGAAGTGGTAAGTTGGGATCCTTAGGTAGGTAAGAAAAGTATTGAGAAACCCTTGGGGACGTTATCAAATCTTGGAAGAGCCTTGGGAGGCTGAAAGTCTTGGAAGAGCCTTGGGAAGATAAAGCTCTGGGACCCTTGGTGGTAGAGGAATCTTGGGAGTCTTAGGTAAGAAAAGTCTTGAGAAACCCTTGGGTGGTGATCAAGTCTTAGAGAAGTTTTTAGAGCCTTGGGAGGCTGAAAGTCTTGGAAGAGCCTTGGGATGTAAAGCTCTGGGACCCTTGGTGGTAGAGGAATCTTGGGAGTCTTAGGTAGGTAAGAAAAGTCTTGAGAAACCCTTGGGTGGTGATCAAGTCTTGGAGAAGTTTTTAGAGCCTTGGGAGGCCGAAAGTCTTGGAAGAGCCTTGGGATGTAAAGCTCTGGGACCCTTGGTGGTAGAGGAATCTTGGGAGTCTTAGGTAGGTAAGAAAAGTCTTGAGAAACCCTTGGGTGGTGATCAAGTCTTAGAGAAGTTTTGGGAATGTACAGAAAGGTCTTGAGGAACCTTGGAAAGAAAAAGAAAGTCCTGGAACCCTGGAGAAGCTAATAAAGTCTTGGGAGCCTTAAAGTTTGGAGGAGCCTTAAGGAACTTAGAAATGGTTTTTCGGGAGCATAGGAAGATAATGTCTTGGAGAGCCAGGTACAGATAATGTCTTGGAGAGCCAGGTACAGGTAATGTCTTGGAGAGCCAGGTACAGATAATGTCTTGGAGAGCCAGGTACAGATAATGTCTTGGAGAGCCAGGTACAGATAATGTCTTGGAGAGCCAGGTACAGATAATGTCTTGGAGAGCCAGGTACAGATAATGTCTTGGAGAGCCAGGTACAGATAATGTCTTGGAGAGCCGGGTACAGATAATGTCTTGGAGAGCCGGGTACAGATAATGTCTTGGAGAGCCAGGTACAGGTAATGTCTTGGAGAGCCAGGTACAGGTAATGTCTTGGAGAGCCAGGTACAGATAATGTCTTGGAGAGCCAGGTACAGATAATGTCTTGGAGAGCCGGGTACAGATAATGTCTTGGAGAGCCGGGTACAGATAATGTCTTGGAGAGCCGGGTACAGATAATGTCTTGGAGAGCCAGGTACAGATAATGTCTTGGAGAGCCAGGTACAGATAATGTCTTGGAGAGCCAGGTACAGATAATGTCTTGGAGAGCCAGGTACAGATAAAATCTTGGAGAGCCAGGTACAGATAATGTCTTGGAGAGCCAGGTACAGATAAAATCTTGGAGAGCCAGGTACAGATAATGTCTTGGAGAGCCAGGTACAGATAATGTCTTGGAGAGCCAGGTACAGATAATGTCTTGGAGAGCCAGGTACAGATAATGTCTTGGAGAGCCAGGTACAGATAATGTCTTGGAGAGCCTTGGAAACCTGGAGTAAGTTTTGAAGAACGGGGAAAAAAATCTTGAATTAGAGGAAAGCTTTGAGAAGAACGTGAATGATACACAATACTGACAAGAGGAAGAATTAAACACATGTGCAACATCTGGGTATCTTTATTGTAGACGTTTCGCTCTCCAGTGGCTTTATCAAGTCCCTCAGCCTCTTCCAGACTACGATGTTTTTCAACTCCAAGACTCAGGGACTGATTACCTCGTCTTTTGTATATAGTTCTACAGTCTTCACATTATGTCCTTCTATTGATAAAGCCACTTGTTGGCGAAACGTCTACAAATAAGTTCATCTCCATGGTCTGGAACGATATTATTCCAGACCATAGAGCTGAACTCTTCTCCAGGCTGAGGGACTCACCACCTCAAATACTTTTTATCCAAGGTTGATGGACTGATTACACTTTGATTTCATTACTACTGCTGCCTTTCTATTTGACTGAAGAAGCCTACTGTGTAGGCGAAACGTTCCAACAACAAACGTTGGGTTGCACACATGTGCAACCCAACTGTTGCACATGTGTCGTAATCTTCAACTTGTCGGTATTTTATACAATTTCCAACATATGTGTAATTCTTCTCCAGCTTCCATCTGTAATGATGCATCTTATAAAAAAAATTAGGCCTAATTGGTTTAGGCTGTGTTGAAGTAAGTTTCCCAATTTACTGACTAGTTAATAGAATTGGAATTTTTAAATTCTGTGCAATGCCTGGAGAATGCTCTATCTGGCAGGCTTCAAACCTTTATCGCTGTTTTTTTTTCTCTCGATGGAAGTTTTGTAATGGTTTCGAGTCGTTTAAGCTTCAACTTTTCTATTTATTTCATAAGTTGAGAATGCATCGCTTGATCGGTTTCAAACTTTAAATGCTGATTAATTTAAGAATACAACTGAGGGTTTAAAAAATTGAAATGCTGCAGTATTTTGGGATACTGGTCTCTGTGTGGCAACTAAAGAATGCCACTTTTGATCGGGTTTAAACTCTCGTAGCTAAGGGCTTAGTGGAAGGTTCGAATTAGTTTTGGGCTATGAAAGTGCAAATTTTAATTTTTTCTTATTCTGAAGATATTTAGATATTGGTTTCTATGTGATAACTTGTTAATGCCTCTTCTGGTAGTCTTCAACCCTTAAATGCTGACTTTTAACTACATTAGAAACCTGTATACTCTGCAGTCTTCATTTACATCCGTTTAGGTAGAGGGGGCTGGGCTTATGGGATACGGGGATATTTCCTCAGCACAGCGACAGAAACTGATGTAGGTAGTGGAGAGTATAATTGTGGAGGGTTAAAGGTGGTGGAGAGTACGAGGTGTGTGAGTGATGGTGGAGAGTACGAGGTGTGTGAGTGATGGTGGAGAGTACGAGGTGTGTGTGATGGTGGAGAGTAAACAACACACTGATGAAGTCTGTTTCTCATGACAGCTGAGACAGTCCTGATATACCCCACACACACTACAATGTATTGCTCCCTCCTCTCTCTCTCTCTCTCTCTCTCTCTCTCTCTCTCTCTCTCTCTCTCTCTCTCTCTCTCTCTCAAGTCGTGACTTTGGTTTTTCTGTGCTAACTCGAGAATGCCTCTTGTGATCGGCTTCAAACTTTTAAAACAGGTGTGTCCCAATTAGAAGATGCTTAAGATTATTACCTAAATGAGTAGGTGCCAACCTGCCAAATTTTATTCCTACAATGGCATGACATTATTCTCCATATCTCGAGCATGCCTCTTCTGACTGGATTGAAACTTGATTCACCGCTGTTTCTTGTATGTAGGATTAAACCCTTTAAGATTAAGCTCAATGGATCCACGTTTGTGACTGTGCTGACGTACATAATTAAATTGGGTGGGTTTAGAGCAATATATGGAGAATGAGTCTTTCGACTGGCTTCAAATTTTTCGTGATTGCAACCATTATTATTAAAAAAAGTTCACACTGAATTTAGGCTATTTAAGTTTTAAATTAGACAATTTTATGATATATATATATATATATATATGTGTGTGTGTGTGTGTGTGTGTGTGTGTGTGTGTGTGTGTGTGTGTGTGTGTGTGTGTGTGTGTGTGTGTGTACTCACCTAGTTGTACTCACCTAGTTGAGGTTGCGGGGGTCGAGTCCGAGCTCCTGGCCCCGCCTCTTCACTGATCGCTACTAGGTCACTCTCCCTGAGCCGTGAGCTTTATCGTACCTCTGCTTAAAGCTATGTATGGATCCTGCCTCCACTACATCGCTTCCCAAACTATTCCACTTACTGACTACTCTGTGGCTGAAGAAATACTTCCTAACATCCCTGTGATTCATCTGTGTCTTTAGCTTCCAACTGTGTCCCCTTGTTACTGTGTCCAATCTCTGGAACATCCTGTTTTTGTCCACCTTGTCAATTCCTCTCAGTATTTTGTATGTCGTTATCATGTCCCCCCTATCTCTCCTGTCCTCCAGTGTCGTCAGGTTGATTTCCCTTAACCTCTCCTCGTAGGACATACCTCTTAGCTCTGGGACTAGTCTTGTTGCAAACCTTTGCACTTTCTCTAGTTTCTTTACGTGCTTGGTTAGGTGTGGGTTCCAAACTGGTGCCGCATACTCCAATATGGGCCTAACGTATACGGTGTACAGGGTCCTGAACGATTCCTTATTAAGATGTCGGAATGCTGTTCTGAGGTTTGCTAGGCGCCCATATGCTGCAGCAGTTATTTGGTTGATGTGCGCTTCAGGAGATGTGCCTGGTGTTATACTCACCCCAAGATCTTTTTCCTTGAGTGAGGTTTGTAGTCTCTGACCCCCTAGACTGTACTCCGTCTGCGGCCTTCTTTGCCCTTCCCCAATCTTCATGACTTTGCACTTGGTGGGATTGAACTCCAGGAGCCAATTGCTGGACCAGTTCTGCAGCCTGTCCAGATCCCTTTGTAGTTCTGCCTGGTCTTCGATCGAGTGTATTCTTCTCATCAACTTCACGTCATCTGCAAACAGGGACACCTCAGAGTCTATTCCTTCCGTCATGTCGTTCACAAATACCAGAAACAGCACTGGTCCTAGGACTGACCCCTGCGGGACCCCGCTGGTCACAGGTGCCCACTCTGACACCTCGCCACGTACCATGACTCGCTGCTGTCTTCCTGACAAGTATTCCCTGATCCATTGTAGTGCCTTCCCTGTTATCCCTGCTTGGTCCTCCAGTTTTTGCACCAATCTCTTGTGTGGAACTGTGTCAAACGCCTTCTTGCAGTCCAAGAAAATGCAATCCACCCACCCCTCTCTCTCTTGTCTTACTGCTGTCACCATGTCATAGAACTCCAGTAGGTTTGTGACACAGGATTTCCCGTCCCTGAAACCATGCTGGCTGCTGTTGATGAGATCATTCCTTTCTAGGTGTTCCACCACTCTTCTCCTGATAATCTTCTCCATGATTTTGCATACTATACATGTCAGTGACACTGGTCTGTAGTTTAATGCTTCATGTCTGTCTCCTTTTTTAAAGATTGGGACTACATTTGCTGTCTTCCATGCCTCAGGCAATCTCCCTGTTTCGATAGATGTATTGAATATTGTTGTTAGGGGTACACATAGCGCCTCTGCTCCCTCTCTCAATACCCATGGGGAGATGTTATCTGGCCCCATTGCCTTTGAGGTATCTAGCTCACTCAGAAGCCTCTTCACTTCTTCCTCGGTTGTGTGCACTGTGTCCAGCACTTGGTGGTGTGCCCCACCTCTCCGTCTTTCTGGAGTCCCTTCTGTCTCCTCTGTGAACACTTCTTTGAATCTCTTGTTGAGTTCTTCACATACTTCCCGGTCATTTCCTGTTGTCTCTCCTCCTTCCTTCCTTAGCCTGATTACCTGGTCCTTGACTGTTGTTTTCCTCCTGATGTGGCTGTACAACAGTTTCGGGTCAGATTTGGCTTTCGCTGCTATGTCATTTTCATATTGTCTTTGGGCCTCCCTTCTTATCTGTGCATATTCATTTCTGGCTCTACGACTGTTCTCCTTATTCTCCTGGGTCCTTTGCCTTCTATATTTCTTCCATTCCCTAGCACACTTGGTTTTTGCCTCCCTGCACCTTTGGGTAAACCATGGGCTCATCCTGGCTTTTTCATTACTCCTGTTACCCTTGGGTACAAACCTCTCCTCAGCCTCCTTGCATTTTATTGCTACATATTCCATCATCTCATTAACTGGTTTCCCTGCCAGTTCTCTGTCCCACTGAACCCCGTTCAGGTAGTTCCTCATTCCTGTGTAGTCCCCTTTCTTGTAGTTTGGCTTCATTCGTCCTGGCCTTCCTGCTTCTCCCTCCACTTGTAGCTCTACTGTGTATTCGAAGCTTACAACCACATGGTCACTGGCCCCAAGGGGTCTTTCATATGTGATGTCCTCGATATCTGCACTACTGAAGGTGAATACTAAGTCCAGCCTTGCTGGTTCATCCTCTCCTCTCTCTCTTGTAGTGTCCCTTACGTGTTGGTACATGAAGTTCTCCAGTACCACCTCCATCATCTTAGCCCTCCAAGTATCTTGGCCCCCATGTGGGTCCAAGTTCTCCCAATCTATCTCCTTGTGGTTAAAGTCACCCATGATCAGGAGCTTTGCCCTGCATGCATGAGCTCTTCTGGCCACTCTAGCCAGTGTGTCAACCATCGCTCTATTGCTCTCGTCGTACTCTTGCCTTGGCCTCCTGCTGTTCTGTGGTGGGTTATACATCACTGCTATTACCACCTTGGGACCTCCAGAGTGAAGTGTTCCCACTATGTAATCACTTTCTTCTCCGCTATCTTCTCTCTCCAGCTCATCAAAATTCCAGCGATTTTTGATCAGCAACGCCACTCCTCCACCCCCCCTGTTCCCTCTGTCTTTCCTCAGGATTTGGTATCCCGTTGGAAAGATGGCATCTGTTATCATACCTGTAAGCTTGGTTTCTGTGAGAGCTATGATGTCCGGTGATGCTTCTTTGACTCTTTCTTGCCACTCCTCCCACTTATTTGTTATTCCATCAGCGTTTGTGTACCATACCTTCAGTTTCCTTTCCAACACTGTGGTTTGGGGGGCCTGTGAGGGTGGGAGACCTGGTGGCATACTGTGGGGTTCTATAGCTTGGTGTTGGGTGGAGGCTGTGGGTATGGATTGTAGGGTGTGTTGGGATGGTGTGATAGGTTGTGTGGTTCTGAGAGTAGTTGTGTGTGTGCTTGCCCTTGCTGTTCTGTCCTGCTCTGACTGACCTCTGCTGGTTCCCTCCTTGTCTCTTTTCCTAGCTCCTTTCGCTTTTTTGTCCTCTCCCTCAGCTGCTGTCGTTCTGATTTTGTTCTGTCTCTGTCTAGGAACACCCTCTTGTACTCTTCCGAGTATTTCAATCGTGGTTTCTCTTGGAGGATCCTGTTCCGCACTGTTTCCGTCCTGAGAATCAGCTTGATTGGTCGGTTTCTCACCTTCGAGTACCCTCTCGAGTACACTCTCCTTGGTGCTCCTCTTGGGTCCAATGCCATCTATCTGATCCTAGAAAAAAAAGTCTCAGACCTCTGGACGATGGAAAGCAGGATGAAAGACATTGGCACACATGATGCCTTCTACCTACTCACCAGATGCCTGTCAATCCCAAAACTTACCTACTTTCTGAGATGCTCCCCAGCCTTCAGCAGTCCAAAACTCAAGGAATATGACTCTCTCCTAAAGACCATGCTAGAGAGTGTATTGAATCTTTCCCTTGAAGATGGACAGTGGTTGCAAGCCTCACTTCCGGTCAGGCTTGGGGGGCTAGGAGTACGCAGATCCTCCCAGATTGCTCTACCAGCTTTCCTGTCCTCTTCCATAGCATCAAACGAGTTGATAAGACAAATTCTTCCTGATAACCTCAGTGACTCAGCAGGAATACAGGACCCTAGCTATGCCAGGGCCATCACTGAATGGGAGACTTTTGGTGCTCCAGCACCAAACCCTAGTGTAGCACTGGTTGACAGTCAAGCTGGGATGGCCCGATCGCTGAAAAGGTGCTTGCCAACATGCTCAGGGCTGCAACATCAGATAGGGAGACTGCCTGTCTCCAGGCTGTGAGTGCACCTCACACCAGGGACTTCCTCCAAACAGTTCCCATATCGGCAATGGGAACGCTCTGCGCCTTGCTGCCCCAATTCACACAGAATATATGTGTATTTGCGGTGAAGAGCAAGCAGACCAATACGGTCTACATGGTGTTAACTGTTCCAAAACCAAGGGCTGGCATGCAAGACAATGATGTCAACGACATCATAAAGAGAGCCCTTGCTACGGCTGGATGCCCAGCCGAGAGGGAGCCCCGATCACTAGCAACCAACAATACTCACAACCCAGCAAACCGCCCCGACGTAATCACCATCTATCCTTGGAAGAATGGCAAGCTCTTAGCATGAGACTATACCTGTGTGTCCACACTGGCTGACACCTATATCCATCACAGTGTGGGGCGGCAGGGAGGAGCTGCTGACCACAGGGAGGAGTACAAGATCAGCAAGTACAGGAACGTAAGCCAACAGTATCAATTTGTCCCAGTGGGATCAGAGACCTTGGTATCATGGGATGAACGTCGTTATGAAGACAGAAAATATTAGGCAGCTTAAAGTGTAG
This sequence comes from Cherax quadricarinatus, assembly GCF_038502225.1. Lineage (NCBI taxonomy): Eukaryota > Metazoa > Arthropoda > Malacostraca > Decapoda > Parastacidae > Cherax > Cherax quadricarinatus. The sequence continues at coordinate 7,082,709 of NC_091375.1, forward strand.
ATGCGGGGAAGAGGAAGAGGAATAAGAGTAGGAAAAGGAGGAGGAAGTGGAGATGAGAGAGGAGGAGGAAGAGGGGAAGAGGAGGAAGGGAAGAGGAGGAAGAAGAGGGGAAGAGGAGGAAGGAGGAGGATGAGGGGAAGTTTAGAATGGAGTACGAAGACGGGAAGAGGAGAAGAAAGGAGGAAGAGGGAAAAGGAGAAAGGAGGAGGAAGAGGAGAATAACAGAGAATTTTCCTGTATTGCTATTATTCCATCTCCTCCTGTTATATATTTATTAATTTTCTTCCATTTCCCTTTTCTTCGAATCTATCAGTTTTTCCCCTCCTATTCCTCCTTCGCGTCTCAATCTTTTCCTCTGTTCTCTTTCTTTTCCCGTACCCACCGTCCCTTTCAGCTGTCCCTTCTCATCTCCCCTTCCCCTCGTCTCTCCTCTTCCTCTCATCTTCCCCCTCTCCATATCTCCCCTCCCCCTCATCTCTCTATCTCCACTCACTCCTCATATCCCCTCCCCTCGTCTCTCGTCTTCCATCATCTCCCCTCACTCCTCATATCCCCTTCCCCTCGTCTCTCCTCTCCCATCATTTCCCCTCTCCCATTATCTCCCCTCCCTCCCTCATCTCCCCTCCCTCCGTCATCTCCCCTCCCACTCATCTCCCCTCCCCCTCATCTCCCCTCCCCCTCATCTCCCCTCCCTCCGTCATCTCCCCTCCATCATCTCCCCTCCATCATCTCCCCTCCCTCCATCATCTCCCCTCCCCCTCATCTCCCCTCCCCCTCCATCATCCCCCCTCCCCCTCATCCCCCCTCCCCCTCCATCATCTCCCCTCCCCCTCATCCCCCCTCCCCCTGGTCATTACAAGGCGCAACACGTATTATTGACTCCAAAAATTCCTCTCGTGTCCGGTGCTTCAGGGGGGACCACGTTGGTCCTGGACCACCGCGGACCTGGACCACCGAAGACCTGGACCACGACGGTCCATGGTGGTCCTCCAGGAGAGTTCACTCAAGTTCATTTCCTCTTCCTCTCTTCTTGTGCAGTCGTGCGCCATTTCTCTTCTCATTTCTTTCTCCTTTTCGTTTCTTCTTCTGGCAATAACATTCTTGTTTTGCTTTAATTTTTAAGTTGCATTTATGTCCTTCACACACACACACACACACACACACACACACACACACACACACACACACACACACACACACGTGTCTATCGACAAGTGTCTTTGGCAACTGGTAATTAACACACACACACACGTGTCTATCGACAAGTGTCTTTGGCAACTGGTAATTAACACACACACACACATCTGAGTCGGAGTAGAGACTGTCCCATTTTTGAGTGGGAGTAAGGTCGGTCCCATTTTTGAGTGGTAGAGTTTTTACAGACGAATCTCCAGCTAGCGTGGCCGTGACGAACTCTAGTTCAGGTCCCCTCAAAACCGTTAACATGCATTTGTGGTCACAGTGGTGCCTATGCTAACCTTCCTATGGTGTAGAAATATACCTAGTTGGACGAATCTTATTGTGGCTAGCTGGTGCAGTGGCTAACGCGACGGTCTGGAGTTTTGAGACTCTGATCGCGGGTTCTATCCCCACCCGTGGTATGGTTTGTTTGCAATCGTGTCATTACGATTTCGTGAGTCATGTTAATCTTAATATATAGCTGAATCAAAGAGCGAAACTAACAACGAACAGAGGCAGACGAGGGACAAAAACAACGGCTTTGTATTCACTCTGTTCAGACCCATTTTCCAGGTGTTCTTAGTGATTGTTTACATGGTTCTTCTTTCTGGGGTGGTGCAGGGTACGAGTGGGTGGGCTGGAAGAACGACTCCCGCCAGACTCAGCCAGTTGAAATCTCCTTCGAGTTCGACTCCGTCAGGAACTTCTCCGCCGTGCACATCTATGCCAACAACTTCTTCACCAAGGACACCCAGGTAAGTCCTCCTCCGTACTTAGTAAAGATCACAAGAGTGACTGGAAGAGGAATATATGAGGCTTGATAGACTTTATTAAACTTATCTAATTAAGATTTATTTTCTTTGCTATTGCTATTATTATGATTATTATTGTCATTATTATTATGATTATTATTATTATTGGCATTATTATTATTAAACGGAGGTACTATATTTATTTAAACAATGAATTACGTATCACATACAATTTCTAACCTTTACTGATGAATATAGGATACACGGTAGTTATATACAATGGTTCTATACCAGTCTAAATTGATCAAATTTCTAATCCAGTGAGTTGCAACCACCTATTCCTAAACAATCACTAAACGGTCTGTTATTTTTGTTGGAGACTATCACGAGGGCCAGTAGCTGGTGCTCCCCCAGGGCCAGTAGCTGGTGCTCCCCCAGGGCCAGTAACTGGTGCTTCCCCAGGGCCAGTAGCTGGTGCTCCCCCAGGGCCAGTAGCTGGTGCTCCCCCAGGGCCAGTAGCTGGTGCTTCCCCAGGGCCAGTAGCTGGTACTTCCCTAGGGCCAGTAGCTGGTGCTTCCCCAGAGCCAGTAGCTGGTGCTTCCCTAGGGCCAGTAGCTGGTGCTTCCCCAGAGCCAGTAGCTGGTGCTCCCCCAGGGCCAGTAGCTGGTGCTCCCCAGGGCCAGTAGCTGGTGCTTCCCCAGGGCCAGTAGCTGGTGCTTCCCTGGGGCCAGTAGCTGGTGCTTCCCCAGAGCCAGTAGCTGGTGCTTCCCTAGGGCCAGTAGTTGGTGCTTCCCCAGAGCCAGTAGCTGGTGCTCCCCCAGGGTCAGTAGCTGGTGCTTCCCTAGGGCCAGTAGCTGGTGCTTCCCTAGGACCAGTAGCTGGTGCTCCCCCAGGGCTAGTAGCTGGTGCTTCCCTAGGGCCAGTAGCTGGTGCTTCCCCAGGGCCAGTAGCTGGTGCTCCCCCAGGGCTAGTAGCTGGTGCTTCCCCAGGGCCAGTAGCTGGTGCTTCCCTAGGGCCAGTAGCTGGTGCTTCCCCAGGGCCAGTAGCTGGTGCTTCCCTAGGGCCAGTAGCTGGTGCTCCCCCAGGGCTAGTAGCTGGTGCTTCCCTAGGGCCAGTAGCTGGTGCTTCCCCAGGGCCAGTAGCTGGTGCTCCCCCGGGGCTAGTAGCTAGTGCTTCCCCAGGGCCAGTAGCTGGTGCTTCCCCAGGGCCAGTAGCTGGTGCTTCCCCCAGGGCCAGTAGCTGGTGCTCCCCCAGGGCCAGTAGCTGGTGCTTCCCTAGGGCCAGTAGCTGGTGCTTCCCCAGGGCCAGTAGCTGGTGCTCCCCCAGGGCTAGTAGCTGGTGCTTCCCCAGGGCCAGTAGCTGGTGCTTCTCCAGGGCCAGTAGCTGGTGCTTCCCCCAGGGCCAGTAGCTGGTTCTTCCCCAGGGCCAGTAACTGGTGCTTCCCCAGGGCCAGTAGCTGGTGCTTCTCCAGGGCCAGTAGCTGGTGCTTCCCCAGGGCCAGTAGCTGGTGCTTCCCCAGGGCCAGTAACTGGTGCTTCCCCAAGGCCAGTAACTGGTGCTTCCCCAGGGCCAGTAGCTGGTGCTTCCCCAGGGCCAGTAACTGGTGCTTCCCCAAGGCCAGTAACTGGTGCTTCCCCAGGGCTAGTAGCTGGTGCTTCCCCAGGACCAGTAACTGGTGCTTCCCCAGGACCAGTAACTGGTGCTTCCCCAGGACCAGTAACTGGTGCTTCCCCAGGACCAGTAACTGGTGCTTCCCCAGGACCAGTAACTGGTGCTTCCCCAGGACCAGTAACTGGTGCTTCCCCAGGGCCAGTAACTGGTGCTTCCCCAGGACCAGTAACTGGTGCTTCCCCAGGGCCAGTAACTGGTGCTTCCCCAGGACCAGTAACTGGTGCTTCCCCAGGGCCAGTAACTGGTGCTTCCCCAGGACCAGTAACTGGTGCTTCCCCAGGACCAGTAACTGGTGCTTCCCCAGGGCCAGTAACTGGTGATTCCCCAGGGCCAGTAACTGGTGCTTCCCCAGGGCTAGTAACTGGTGCTTCCCCAGGACCAGTAACTGGTGCTTCCCCAGGACCAGTAACTGGTGCTTCCCCAGGACCAGTAACTGGTGCTTCCCCAGGACCAGTAACTGGTGCTTCCCCAGGACCAGTAACTGGTGCTTCCCCAGGACCAGTAACTGGTGCTTCCCCAGGACCAGTAACTGGTGCTTCCCCAGGGCCAGTAACTGGTGCTTCCCCAGGACCAGTAACTGGTGCTTCCCCAGGGCCAGTAACTGGTGCTTCCCCAGGACCAGTAACTGGTGCTTCCCCAGGGCCAGTAACTGGTGCTTCCCCAGGACCAGTAACTGGTGCTTCCCCAGGACCAGTAACTGGTGCTTCCCCAGGGCCAGTAACTGGTGCTTCCCCAGGGCCAGTAACTGGTGCTTCCCCAGGGCCAGTAACTGGTGCTTCCCCAGGACCAGTAACTGGTGCTTCCCCAGGACCAGTAACTGGTGCTTCCCCAGGACCAGTAACTGGTGCTTCCCCAGGGCCAGTAACTGGTGCTTCCCCAGGGCCAGTAACTGGTGCTTCCCCAGGGCCAGTAACTGGTGCTTCCCCAGGGCCAGTAACTGGTGCTTCCCCAGGGCCAGTAACTGGTGCTTCCCCAGGGCCAGTAACTGGTGCTTCCCCAGGGCCAGTAACTGGTGCTTCCCCAGGGCCAGTAACTGGTGCTTCCCCAGGGCCAGTAACTGGTGCTTCCCCAGGGCCAGTAACTGGTGCTTCCCCAGGACCAGTAACTGGTGCTTCCCCAGGACCAGTAACTGGTGCTTCCCCAGGGCCAGTAACTGGTGCTTCCCCAGGGCCAGTAACTGGTGCTTCCCCAGAACCAGTAACTGGTGCTTCCCCAGGGCCAGTAACTGGTGCTTCCCCAGGGCCAGTAACTGGTGCTTCCCCAGGGCCAGTAACTGGTGCTTCCCCAGGGCCAGTAACTGGTGCTTCCCCAGGGCCAGTAACTGGTGCTTCCCCAGGGCCAGTAACTGGTGCTTCCCCAGGGCCAGTAACTGGTGCTTCCCCAGGGCCAGTAACTGGTGCTTCCCCAGGACCAGTAACTGGTGCTTCCCCAGGACCAGTAACTGGTGCTTCCCCAGGGCCAGTAACTGGTGCTTCCCCAGGGCCAGTAACTGGTGCTTCCCCAGGGCCAGTAACTGGTGCTTCCCCAGGGCCAGTAACTGGTGCTTCCCCAGGGCCAGTAACTGGTGCTTCCCCAGGACCAGTAACTGGTGCTTCCCCAGGACCAGTAACTGGTGCTTCCCCAGGACCAGTAACTGGTGCTTCCCCAGGACCAGTAACTGGTGCTTCCCCAGGACCAGTAACTGGTGCTTCCCCAGGACCAGTAACTGGTGCTTCCCCAGGACCAGTAACTGGTGCTTCCCCAGGACCAGTAACTGGTGCTTCCCCAGGGCCAGTAACTGGTGCTTCCCCAGGGCCAGTAACTGGTGCTTCCCCAGGGCCAGTAACTGGTGCTTCCCCAGGACCAGTAACTGGTGCTTCCCCAGGACCAGTAACTGGTGCTTCCCCAGGACCAGTAACTGGTGCTTCCCCAGGACCAGTAACTGGTGCTTCCCCAGGACCAGTAACTGGTGCTTCCCCAGGACCAGTAACTGGTGCTTCCCCAGGACCAGTAACTGGTGCTTCCCCAGGACCAGTAACTGGTGCTTCCCAGGGCCAGTAACTGGTGCTTCCCCAGGACCAGTAACTGGTGCTTCCCCAGGACCAGTAACTGGTGCTTCCCCAGGGCCAGTAACTGGTGCTTCCCCAGGGCCAGTAACTGGTGCTTCCCCAGAGCCAGTAACTGGTGCTTCCCCAGGGCCAGTAACTGGTGCTTCCCCAGGGCCAGTAACTGGTGCTTCCCCAGGGCCAGTAACTGGTGCTTCCCCAGGGCCAGTAACTGGTGCTTCCCCAGGGCCAGTAACTGGTGCTTCCCCAGGACCAGTAACTGGTGCTTCCCCAGGGCCAGTAACTGGTGCTTCCCCAGGGCCAGTAACTGGTGCTTCCCCAGGGCCAGTAACTGGTGCTTCCCCAGGGCCAGTAACTGGTGCTTCCCCAGGCCTTGTCTGAGGAACCGAGTTTTTTATTTACAATCCTGGAGATTCTAATGTTTGTTCTGATAAAACATTAGTTTGTTTAAGGGATATTCCTCCTATATCTTAACAATTACATATATTTAATTAATGTTATCTTCTTAGTTACATTTCGCTTCAATTATCAGTCTTAGCCTTTTTCTAATAAAATAATACTGAAAAAGGTCTTATCTCCAAGATTTTTTCTTTGTCGTTTAGACAGGTATTTGAATATTTTTGTCCACAAACATCAAATCTTATTCCTCAGGGCTGTGATTGGGGTTAGAACATAAGATCATAAGGAAGAAGGAACACTGCAACAGGCCTACTGACCCATGAAAGGCAGGTCCACGTCACCTCCCGGCTTACACCAATGACCCACCTAGTCAAGTCAGGTCACGTCCGCTTAAGGAGTACGGCATCAAACCTATTAGCACAAGCTAATTAGATCCAATTCACACCTACCCACACCCACTCATGTATTTATCCAACCTATTTTTAAAACTACACAACGTCTTAGCTTCTATGACGGTACTCGGGAGTTTGTTCCACTCATCCACAACTCTATTACCAAACCAGTGCTTTCCTATATCCTTCCTGAATCTGATTTTTTCCAGCGTAAAACTATTGCTGCGAGTCCTGTCTTGGCTAGATATTTTTAACACGCTATTTACATTCCCTTTATTTATTCCTGTTTTCCATTTATACACCTCAATCATATTCCCATTAGTTTTACGCCTTTCTAGAGAAGATTCTGTTCTGATCAATTTGTCTATGTTCAAAATCTCCCATTAGCACGACATTTTCATATCTAGACGCCTTATGAATTTCGGTATTTATTGGTGACCTCCACCAATTTCCTCTCCTTGCCTGATCTCTACCAATCTCTCTCTCTCTCTCTCTCTCTCTCTCTCGCTCTCTCGCTCTCATAGATGTTATTTTCTCACTGGAAGGTATCTTACCAGCACGAGGGCTATTTATCATGGATGGGAAACACTACCACGGGTATTCTCCACCAGATCCTTATCTTCTTCTGTAAATGTTTACCACTTCTACCTAGCAGTCGTTCTTCAGTAGTTTCCTCCTCCTGACAGGTGTTCTCACGGGCTCGGGTACTGTTCAGCGTTGGTGGGGAGCACTACAACATGCAGCCAGCTGTGGAGTTCGAGTATGTGGTGGACCGCATCTTCGAGCACGCACGCAATGTGACCATCAGATTACACAATGTGGCCGCCAAGTACATCAAGCTGCAGCTCTTTTTCTCACTCAGGTGGATCCTCATCTCCGAAGTCGCCTTTGACTCAAGTGGGTCTTGAAATGTTTGATACTTTGCTACTGAAACATTTGGTTATTCATTTTTTCTTTCTTTTGTAAGAACTTGAAGTAACATTGCCTCCGATAATTTAAAAATACCACATAATATTCAATTGTCTTTTTTTTTTGGCCTCTTAGTTCCATGTGCCTGTAACCTGACGGATGAAGAGCTGGTACTAACGACGGAGACAGTAAGAAAGCAGTCCCTATCGGAGGTGCAGGGACAGACCCCTGTTGTGCCAGCCCAAGCCTCCTCCTCAGGATTTCTGGTAGGGGGACTGGCCACTCTGGGCGTGGTCTTCGGCGTGGTGCCCATTGCTCTCTGTGTCCTCTACTACAGGTACAAGCTCTCTAAAAAGAGCAAGACTCCTCCCTCTACCATCAACAGCGTTGACACGAAAAAAGTGTCAATGAAAATGAAAGACTTTCATATTAATATGAATCTAACGCCGACTTCTAATGGGTACTCGCGAGCCAAGGGAGAGTTGTACGGTCATGTAACTATGGAGGAGGAGGCAGCAGCGATGTATCAAGAACCCTACAAGGGCCCACTCCACAACCCTGGTTACTACACCCTCGGTCGCACTGTTACCTCTTCAGAGACTCCCCTCAAGTGCCAGCTGCCTCCTGACACCGACGACTCGGTGGACTATGCTGTTCCTGATGTCAATATGACCCCACCACCTCCGTTCTCTGACGTGTACTCTCCGCCTCCACCGGTCCCATTAACACGACCGCCTTCCACTCTTCCCACAGTCAGGACTCGTAAAGACTCACCCCTGCCACCACCAGTGCCACCCATCCCACCACCCCCTGAGCAGCAGTACTATGCTGCGCCACAGCTCTGCCATGCATCCAACATCCAAGGTGTTACCGGCTCTGTCATTTATGCCCTGGCTGATGGATCTAACTTGCTCAAAGAGCGCTCGGTTCCAGAAGTACCTCGGCAGCGCATTCGCATCTTGGAAACGCTCGGCGAGGGAAAATTCGGCATGGTGCAACTGTGCGAAGTCGAGGACCCCAATGGATCGCAAATGGTAGCTATGAAGAGCATCAGGACTGGTTCGAGTGAAGCCACAAAGAAGGATTTCCGTCAGGAAGCTCGAATTCTGAGTCGCCTGGATGACCCTAACATCGTACAGCTGGTTGGAATGGTGACACGGGCAGAGCCACTGTGTATGCTGCTGGAGTACATGAGTTGTGGCGACCTCTACCAGTTCCTTAGAAAACACCGGGGTGACGGAACGATCATGCCTGTCACCTTTACATCTCCCGAGGACGATGCAGATCTTCCAGTTCTTAGCTATGGAGCTCTTATATATATAGCATCCCAGGTTGCCTCTGGAATGAAATACTTGGAGGCACTCAATGTAGTCCATCGAGATCTGGCTGCCCGCAACTGTCTGGTGGGTAATGAATTAACAATAAAAATTTCAGACTTTGGCATGAGCCGCCCATTATATTCCAACGACTACTACCGGCTGAGTGAAGGCCGGGCTCTTTTGCCCATCAGATGGATGGCGTGGGAGTCTATCCTACAAGGTCGATTCTCCACCAAGAGCGATGTGTGGGCGTTTGGAGTGACACTGTGGGAGATCCTGACGATGGTACGTCAGCAGCCCTACGATGAGCTGAGTGACGATGGAGTGCTGGAGAACGTGTCTCACTGCTACCATGGTGATGGATCTGGCATGATGATGCTGCCTCAGCCTCCTCTTTGTCCCCGGGAGATGTACGACATGATGACTGCTTGCTGGAGACCCAATGACCGCCAGCGTCCTCCTTTCTGGGAGATCCACTTGTTCCTGCAGCGTAAAAACCTGGGTTACACCCTCGACTACATTGAGTGAGGTACCATGTAACATTTGGAAGCTTCTCGTGCAATTCCCTACTTCCAAGTTAATCTCAGCAGGTCTCAGGTCCTTGTGTGCCACGCCATAAGTTGCTCCATAAAGCTATTTATCTGGAAATAACTATGTTCTTCCAGTGAACTTATCAATTTTTTTTAATCAAAATTATTACTAACTAAAATATCTTGTAGTGGAGCTTCCAAATTAAATTCTCCAGGATAACTGAAGGTGCTCGTTTACCTTTAAATAAAGAATCGGTGCTCTTCCAATTACAACGAATTTCAATGAAAAAAAAAGTCTTTAAATGCAAAATATTCAACGAGTTTCTATAATTTCCAACATTTTCCAGTGTGAATCAAGGACGTATTCATTATAATCTTAATGAGAGTCAACAAGAACCTCAACCTTCTGAACTGGAAACCGTTGTGAAAGAAAAAGTGTTCCTGAAAGATACTTCAGTTTTCAAAGCTTCTTACTCATTTTGTGGGTGAAAAGAGGATGTCTTTTTCGAGGTTTTTATCAGTGATTAAGAAGATGAACGCTTTAAAAAAACCTGAGGTGTTATTGTGAATGGAATAGTGTAATAGTTTCAGACTGTTGGAAGACATTAACCTCCTGTAAGACTTACAATTGTCCCAGTCTTTTGAAAAAGTGTTTAAGGTCTTCCAGTAATGAACGTGAAACCGTCTTTTAAGGTTTTCAAAACTGCGAGTGAACTTCAGAATGATGGAAAGCAAATAATATTTTGTCATTAAGGGTCCAAATTGGTTGTAGTGAATAGCACCTATGATTCGTGATTTGGACTCGAGTCGATAACCAGGAAGACTGTGCTCTTGTGTGGAATGCTACATATCTCACAGCCTGGCTTGGTCCTGGGTAGAACACTTACTAGTGTCACTACTCACCTTAAACACTACAGAAACAATACATTTCAAAATTTTGAATGTTCACAGTAGTGTAGTGGTATTTGCTTCTTATCCCTGTGGGATTTTTTCAATAGCAGACTCTATCAGTTGTCCAGTAGTTAATGGTGGTGTTCATTTATGAAATTTGCACAAAACTAACTGATGTCACTGAAAAAGTTTATCAGGAGGAGTTCACCTCACCTTGACAGCTACAACGTCTGTGTTCTATCACACCTCTGTATCGTTGTTCGTATTGTCGCCACAGTAAGTGCTTCCACAATGTTCGTGTTTCGTTCCTCTCCTCCCCAACCCAGAAACAACAGTTATGTTGAGGTTTGCTTGAGCTGCGTTGACTTGATTCCCGACCCGTGTGTAGGGCGGCTCCTGTGATTTATCTGTGATATAAATTAGTCAGGGAATTGGTTCATGAGTGAGAGACAAATGAACGCAATGATTTCTTCCAAACCCCCCCCCCCGGTCTTTTTTTTCTTTTCGTGGAAGATTTCAATCAGGTTCCAACTCAGTTTTGAGTATATAGTGACAATTGTTTTCTTTAGTATACTTCAGGACGTGATTCACTCTCATACTTGATGTTTCCAGGCATAACTCGCCGCCTCAGTGAATGCTTCAGAATTTGAATGTCTCGCTGGAGGCTTCAGAGAGCATGATTCGATGTCTTGCTGGAGGCGTGAAATAGAATGATTCCTTATCTGCCTGGAGGTTTCAATGAGCAAGAGTCAGTGTGTAGCTTGAGGCTTCAGAGACACTTCCTCAGTATCTAATATGAAGACATGGTTCATGAAACCCGTGAGTGCTATAGGTGTACCACCAGGTTAAAAGTGCTGTGTTTGTAGAGTCGTTTAACCTAACTGCCAGTGGTTCACTCCTTCGCCACAATCTAAAAAGTGATTGGCGTTTTTGAGCTTCTAGTCAATTTGTCTGCAACTTTTATTAATTTTTATCTAGCTTTTAAAGCTAACACTGCAATAAAAGTAATAATCTCTCTCCCTCCGTCTCTCTCTCTCTCTCTCTCTCTCTCTCTCTCTCTCTCTCTCTCTCTCTCTCTCCCTCGTCCTCGTACTTCCAAAAACAATCACCTGTAGATTTTTCACATAATCGAAGGTGGATTAATTAACCTCATGTCAAAAAGAAACATATCCTGTTAATATTTAAATAAATGTATATAATAGTCTAGTGTTATGGTTATTATTTTCTATTTCTCATAAAAAGCAAGAATAATAGCCCCGGTATTGATGGCATTACTGCGTCTCTCTCTCTCTCTCTCTCTCTCTCTCTCTCTCCTTCCTACACACACACACTCATCGTAACTATTTCATTAAGGACAATTATACATATATATATATATATATATATATATATATATATATATATATATATATATATATATATATATATATATATATATATATATATATTACACATGAACATGAATTTCTAAAATTGCAAATTACAATCAAAATACTCATTTTTAATACTTCAATAGTTTTTACCAACAACAACAACAACAGGGGACATCTTCAGTGATGTAAAAATAGTTATATATAAAATAATATATATTTTTTAATGTGTATACGTGTGTATAACTCCAGCTGTCCTCATGCTATGTTGTATTTTTTACTGAATTGTATGTAATAAAGACATGTATATACCTGGAACAACGTTACTGGTACTTATTATCCTGTATTGATCACGTACGTGAATTTATAAAACGAGAGATAAAGGAGGAGAAAGAGAGAGAGGCAGAGGGATGCGGCAGAGCTGCAGGAACGGATATGGGAAGGAAATGGTATGTGTCAGGGTATACTGAACACATTATACCTCTGTCTCATTAATGCTGCCCTTCAACATTTCCCTGTCCCCCTGCCCCAAAACCAGATGTGCCCCGATGCCCCCAAATGAATCCATCCCACCAACCCCCTCCCTCCTCCTCCAGAAAGACCCTGACTCTCCACATAACCCCCCTCCCCACCACTGAATGCGCCACAGTAGTCTTCTGGAAATTAAGAGCCTTATTTTGTCACGAGACGGAAATACGCTAACGAATCTACTCTTTTGGGATGGACAGGAAATAAGCGACAGGATCCTGTTTTTTCGGGACAATACTCTGTTTTTCTTATATCTGGCAAGTGTGGGGAGTAGTCCTAGCAAGCGCTAATCTTTCTAGTAGGCACTCGAGATATTCCTTTTAGCGCTCCCCATGATATATTCCTAGCAGGAACAGAGTATTCCTAGCAGGAACTGGGAGTATTCTTAGCAGGAACTGGGAGTATTTCTAGCAGGAACTGGGAGTATTCTTAGCAGGAACTGGGAGTATTCTTAGCAGGAACTGGGAGTATTTTTAGCACGAACTGGGAGTATTCTTAGCAGGAACTGGGAGTATTCTTAGCAGGAACTGGGAGTATTCTTAGCAGGAACTGGGAGTATTTCTAGCAGGAACTGGGAGTATTCTTAGCAGGAACTGGGAGTATTTCTAGCACGAACTGGGAGTATTCTTAGCAGGAACTGGGAGTATTTCTAGCAGGAACTGGGAGTATTCTTAGCAGGAACTGGGAGTATTTCTAGCAGGAACTGGGAGTATTCTTAGCAGGAACTGGGAGTATTCTTAGCAGGAACTGGGAGTATTCTTAGCAGGAACTGGGAGTATTCTTAGCAGGAACTGGGAGTATTCTTAGCAGGAACTGGGAGTATTCTTAGCAGGAACTGGGAGTATTCTTAGCAGGAACCGGGAGTGTTTCTAGCACGAACTGGGAGTACCGAATATAGAATACGTAGTCCTAAATATATCCGATTAATCCCTTTCAGTATACACGACTGGTTTTAAATAAGATTATATATTGAGAAGCAGATGTCGTATAGGTTCAGAACCTCTATCATACGGACACTATTATTATTTGTAATATAAATATAGTTAGGAAACCAATACAAGCGATAAAAACTATAGAAATAAGACGCATCAGTAAAGTGAAAAAGTTTGATAAATTTAAACTAAACAAAAGAACTATAATAAAGGCAGTAGATAATAATACAGAGAAGAAAACAGAGATTTAACAATAAAGACAGAGTATAATGAATAAAAGGTATTTATTAATATCAACAGGTGAATAATATACATGTGCAACACCTTATGGGACATGTGCAACACCTTATGGGACATTTGCAACACCTTATGAGACATGTGCAACATCTTATGAGACGTGCAACACCTTATGAGACATGTGCAACACATGGGACATGTGCAACACCTTATGAGACATGTGCAACACCTTATGAGACATGTGCAACACCTTATGGGACATTTGCAACACCTTATGAGACATGTGCAACATCTTATGAGACGTGCAACACCTTATGAGACATGTGCAACACATTATGGGACATGTGCAACACCTTATGAGACATGTACACCTTATGAGACATGTGCAACACCTTATGAGACATGTGCAACATCTTATGAGACATGTGCAACACATGGGGCATGTGCAACATCTTATGAGACATGTGCAACACATTATGGGACATGTGCAACACCTTATGAGACATGTGTAACACCTTATGAGACGTGCAACACATGGGACATGTGCAACACCTTATGAGACATGTGCAACACCTTATGAGACATGTGTAACACTATGAGACATGTGCAACACATTATGGGACATGTGTAACACTTTATGAGACATGTGCAACACATTATGGGACATGTGCAACACATTATGAGACATGTGCAACACATTATGGGACATGTGCAACACCTTATGAGACATGTGCAACACATTATGGGACATGTGTAACACTTTATGAGACATGTGCAACACATTATGGGACATGTGCAACACATTATGAGACATGTGCAACACATTATGAGACATGTGTAACACTTTATGAGACATGTGCAACACATTATGGGACATGTGTAACACTTTATGAGACATGTGCAACACATTATGGGACATGTGCAACACATGAGACATGTGCAACACCTTATGAGACATGTGCAACATCTTATGAGACATGTGCAACATCTTATGAGACATGTGCAATACCTTATGATACATGTGCAACACCTTATGAGACATGTGTAACACTTTATGAGACATGTGCAACACCTTATGAGACATGTGCAACACCTTATGAGACATGTGCAACGCCTTATGAGACATGTGCAACACCTTATGAGACATGTGCAACGCCTTATGAGACATGTGCAACATCTTATGAGACATGTGCAACATCTTATGAGACATGTGCAACACCTTATGAGACATGTGCAACACCTTATGAGACATGTGCAACATCTTATGAAACATGTGCAACATCTTATGAGACATGCGCAATACCTTATGAGACATGTGCAACACCTTATGATACATGTGCAACATATGAGACATGTGCAACACCTTATGAGACATGTGCAACATCTGAGACATGTGCAACACCTTATGAGACATGTGCAACACATGAGACGTGCAACACCTTATGAGACATGTGCAACACCTTATGAGACATGTGCAACGCCTTATGAGACATGTGCAACATCTTATGAGATGTGCAACACCTTATGAGATGTGCAACACCTTATGAGACATGTGCAACATCTTATGAAACATGTGCAACATCTTATGAGACATGTGCAATACCTTATGAGACATGTGCAACATCTTCTGAGACATGTGCAACACCTTATGAGACATGTGCAACACCTTATGAGACATGTGCAACACCTGAGACATGTGCAATACCTTATGAGATGTGCAACACCTTATGAGACATGTGCAATACCTTATGAGACATGTGCAACACCTTATGAGACATGTGCAACATCTGAGACATGTGCAACACCTTATGAGACATGTGCAACATCTTCTGAGACATGTGCAACACCTTATGAGACATGTGCAACATCTGAGACATGTGCAACATCTTCTGAGACATGTGCAACACCTTATGAGACATGTGCAACACCTTATGAGACATGTGCAACACCTTATGAGACATGTGCAACACCTTATGAGACATGTGCAACATCTGAGACATTTGCAACACCTTATGAGACATGTGCAACACCTTATGAGACATGTGCAACACCTTATGAGACATGTGCAACACCTTATGAGACATGTGCAACACCTTATGAGACATGTGCAACACACAAGACACATAAAAGTTATGACTTACAATTTTGGAACACAAGCAGTTAGGTTTTTCAGTTGGTATCGTAACTGCCTCAACGACAAGTTATCACTGATGCGGTAAGACATAATTATTTTTATTTTTAAAAGTGGACTGGCCGAGGTCTTGGACTGGTAAGCCAGTGGAAGGCCTCGGTCAGATGACCAAACGCTCCAGTGGTGGGTCACCATCGACTCAAGGCTGAGGGACTGATTATCTCAAACTCCTCCTATTCTTCACCATTTCCTTTGTATGGACTGATGAAGCCACTGTGTGGCGAAACGTTTCCTCAGTAAAGATACCCAAGTGTTGCATATGTGTCTAATTTATCAACTTGTCGGTTCTCTGAACCATTTACCTGCATTACCAAACCTAAACTAGGTGGTCCCTCTTGACTATTTCACTACACTAATCTCTGTAGTACTGTTACAGCGCCTCTTAGAACTATTTCGATATTCTTCACTGTATTTTGGTTTTAGTTTCTAACAAAACTGTAATTATCTAGCTCCTGTCTCCTGAGACTCAGAACCAATGTACTCGACAAAAATCGTAATGACAATAACTAAATTCAATTAAAACTGGATGGGAATCGAACCCGGAGCTACATGTGTGCAGAGCTAGTGCTCAACCGCTGTTGATGTTTGCAGGTAAACTCATAGGTTATGTTAAATCTTACAGTCCATAAGTCAATCCATAAGTAAACTTAACTCAGTAAGGCAAAGATAGGATAAATGCTCCCAGAGATGTTGGTGGCTACACCACCGTTGTTGATAACACAGTTATGGTGCTAATGTTGCTGTCTACACCACCGTTGTTGATAACACAGTTATGGTGCTAATGTTGCTGGCTACACCACCGTTGTTGATAACACAGTTATGGTGCTAATGTTGCTGGCTACACCACCGTTGTTGATAACACAGTTATGGTGCTAATGTTGCTGGCTACACCACCGTTGTTGATAACAGTTATGGTGCTAATGTTGCTGGCTACACCACCGTTGTTGATAACACAGTTATGGTGCTAATGTTGCTGTCTACACCACCGTTGTTGATAACACAGTTATGGTGCTAATGTTGCTGGCTACACCACCGTTGTTGATAACACAGTTATGGTGCTAATGTTGCTGGCTACACCACCGTTGTTGATAACACAGTTATGGTGCTAATGTTGCTGGCTACACCACCGTTGTTGATAACACAGTTATGGTGCTAATGTTGCTGTCTACACCACCGTTGTTGATAACACAGTTATGGTGCTAATGTTGCTGGCTACACCACCGTTGTTGATAACACAGTTATGGTGCTAATGTTGCTGGCTACACCACCGTTGTTGATAACACAGTTATGGTGCTAATGTTGCTGGCTACACCACCGTTGTTGATAACACAGTTATGGTGCTAATGTTGCTGTCTACACCACCGTTGTTGATAACACAGTTATGGTGCTAATGTTGCTGGCTACACCACCGTTGTTGACTATAACACAGTTATGGTGCTAATGTTGCCGACTACAACACAATTATGGTGATAATGTTGCCGACTACAACACAATTATGGTGCTAATGTTGCCGACTACAACACAATTATGGTGATAATGTTGCCGACTACAACACAATTATGGTGCTAATGTTGCCGACTACAACACAATTATGGTGATAATGTTGCCGACTACAACACAATTATGGTGCTAATGTTGCCGACTACAACACAATTATGGTGATAATGTTGCCGACTACAACACAATTATGGTGCTAATGTTGCCGACTACAACACAATTATGGTGCTAATGTTGCCGACTACAACCAGCACTTGTGTTCTTTTACCCAACGAAAGCAAAAGTAATTGAAGTCAGATCTTTCTCACGAATATTAGCTTAAAAAAATTTGCAAAAATTATTTTCTCGTGGGTATGTGAGTTAAATGTAATAAAGGAATCACTACCTGCATTTATTTGATATAAAGATGAACCATTTAAGGCGCGACCTTCTTAAGTCTAAGGGACTGATCACCTTCTGACAAGTCTAAGGGACTGATCACCTTCTGACAAGTCTAAGGGACTGATCACCTTCTGACAAGTCTAAGGGACTGATCACCTTCTATTAAGTCTAAGGGACTTATCATCTATTAAGTCTAAGGGACTGACCACCTTCTGACAAGGCTAAGAGACTGATCACCTTCTATTAAGTCTAAGGGACTTATCATCTATTAAGTCTAAGGGACTGACCACCTTCTGACAAGGCTAAGGGACTGATCACCTTATGACAAGGCTAAGGGACTGACCACCTTCTGACAAGGCTAAGGGACTGATCACCTTCTGACCCCCATAAAATTCCCTCTTCAATCCTCCACTGTTTCCATCATAATATTCACCTCCGTATTTGATCGAACCAAATCTGCTGCGCGAGTCTCAGTCACATGATGACCCACCACTGGAGCGTTTGGTCATCTGACCGAGGCCTTCCACTGGCTTACCTCCCCACCACTTTAAAAAATAATAACAATTAAGCTATATATTTTATACGTAAGTGCTAACTTACTGGTCAAGTTACGAAGTGTTTCCAAGGCTAAGTTAGGCGACACAAGTGTTTCTTATGGAATAACAAACATATTTCCTCTGTATTTAAAAGTTTTACGATAAATTCTATGAAAAAAGTTCTTTAAGCTTTAGCTGTTGCTTGGTTAATGGGGCTACTAAAAGCCTATCGATTACGCTAGAGCCATTATTAAGGCTGAAAAATGGTCTGGTGATACGGCGAGGTTTGGAAAAAGACACTTATGTATCGTTGAGGGCATTTACTGGACGAAACTTTACGCCATTAATGGCTTCTTGCCTCTAATAAAGGTCCTGAACTGTATACAGGTGCCTGTTTTTATACCATTAAGGCCTCACGTAACCTCTTCACCTCAGACAACAACACTGTAATTTTTAAATTAGGGATTAATCAATTTCAGGAAACATATGCTGAGAGAAATACACCTGTGTATATGCTGAGAGAAATACACCTGTGTATATGCTGAGAGAAATACACCTGTGTATATGCTGAGAGAAATGTACCTGTGTATATGCTGAGAGAAATACACCTGTGTATATGCTGAGAGAAATACACCTGTGTATATGCTGAGAGAAATACACCTGTGTATATGCTGAGAGAAATACACCTGTGTATATGCTGAGAGAAATGTACCTGTGTATATGCTGAGAGAAATACACCTGTGTATATGCTGAGAGAAATGTACCTGTGTATATCCTGAGAGAAATACACCTGTGTATATGCTGAGAGAAATATACCTGTCTATGTATATCCTGAGAGAAATATACCTGTGTATATGCTGAGAGAAATACGCCTGTGTATATGCTGAGAGAAATGTACCTGTGTATATGCTGAGAGAAATACATGGCTACATACATGGCTACATACATGGCTACATACATGGCTACATACATGGCTACATACATGACTACATACATGGCTACATACATGGCTACATACTGCCACTGCTGCTGCTGCTGCTGCGCTGCTGCACTGCTGCTGCTGCTGCTGCTGCTGCTGCCACTGCTGCTGCTGCTGCTGCCTGCTGCTGCTGCTGCTGCTGCACTGCTGCTGCTGCTGTGCTGCTGCTGCTGCCTGCTGCTGCTGCCACTGCTGCTCCACTGCTGCTGCTGCTGCACTGCTGCTGCTGCTGCTGCTGCTGCTGCTGCTGCACTGCTGCTGCTGCTGCTGCTGCTGCTGCTGCTGCTGCTGCTGCTGCTGCTGCTGCTGCTGCACTGCTGCTGCTGCTGCTGCTGCTGCTGCTGCTGCTGCTGCCGCCTGCTGCTGCTGCTGCCACTGCTGCTGCTGCTGCTCTGCTGCCACTGCTGCTGCTGCTGCTGCTGCTGCTGCTGCTGCTGCTGCCTGCTGCTGCTGCTGCTGCTGCTGCTGCTGCTGCTGCTGCTGCTGCTGCTGCTGCCACTGCTGCTGCTGCTGCTGCACTGCTACTGCTGCTGCTGCGCCTACTGCTACTACTACTACTACTACTACTACTTCAGATTGCTACTACAGCTATTTTCACTAGCATTATTGAGCTTTTCTCTTACCTTGCTTACAACACTACTATTATTGAAACTATCACTGCTATTTTGACTATTACTACAACTAATTACTTGTATTGCTACTACTAATACCACTACTACTGTTACTACTGCTACAACTGCTTCCACCTCCGCTACTACGACTAGTACTATTACTACTTCCAGGCATCTTAAATTGAAGACGCTACATCAACCAATAAAAGTATACACAGAAGACAGTGGAAGACAAGGATATCAGTCCCTCAGAATAGTATACACAGAAGACAGTGGAAGACAAGGATATCAGTCCCTCAGAATAGTATACACAGAAGACAGTGGAAGACAAGGATATCAGTCCCTCAGAATAGTATACACAGAAGACAGTGGAAGACAAGGATATCAGTCCCTCAGAATAGTATACACAGAAGACAGTGGAAGACAAGGATATCAGTCCCTCAGAATAGTATACACAGAAGACAGTGAAAGACAAGGATATCAGTCCCTCAGAATAGTATACACAGAAGACAGTAGAAGACAAGGATATCAGTCCCTCAGAATAGTATACACAGAAGACAGTGGAAGACAAGGATATCAGTCCCTCAGAATAGTATACACAGAAGACAGTGGAAGACAAGGATATCAGTCCCTCAGAATAGTATACACAGAAGACAGTGGAAGACAAGGATATCAGTCCCTCAGAATAGTATACACAGAAGACAGTGGAAGACAAGGATATCAGTCCCTCAGAATAGTATACACAGAAGACAGTGGAAGACAAGGATATCAGTCCCTCAGAATAGTATACACAGAAGACAGTTTAAGACAATGATATCAGTCCCTCAGAATAGTGTACACAGAAGTCAGTGGAAGACAAGCACCTAAAGTCGGTACCTGACCAGCCGGGCTGTGGCTCGTACGTTGGATTGCGTGCAGCCAGCAGTAACAGCCTGGTTGATCAGGCTCTGATCCACCATGAGGCCTGGTCACAGATCTGCCGAGGGGGCGTTGACCCCCGGAACTCTCTCCAGGTAAACTCCAGTCCTTCAGAATAGCAAAAGTATACACAAAGGCAATAGAAGACAAGGTAATCTTCAACTAAGGTGCTCAGATAATACACGCAAGTCTAATTCATCATCTTATCCATACTGGATACCATTATCGTTAAAAAATTGCGTATTATGAACTCCCCCACTTAGCGACTCAACATTCCCAGCACAGTCCTGCCGGTTAATGCTATGCTGAGTATGCTAAATTGCCTTAACAAGAAGCGAAACTTTTGCCAAATTAATTCGACCACGTCCCTTGCTGGCTCTTAATAGCCAAACCATGTTACGTTCATTGTGGAAATTTTCCTGTCTGGGTTTGTTGAAATTCCTCTGCGTTCCTTCTGTCTCTGGTGGGTGGGTGGTGGGTGGATGGGTTGGTGTGGAATTGGGTGGGTGGGTGGGTGTACTTTCCTATTTGTGGTTGTAGCTCCTGGTTCCCGCCTCTTCACTGGCCGCTACTAGGTCCACTCTATCTTGGCTTCAAGTGCTCTGTCGTGTGTGTGTGTGTGTGTGTGTGTATGTTCAAGTTGTATTTGCAGGGGTCGAGGCTTAGCTCCTGGCCTCGCTTCTTAAACTATAATCGCCAGAGTTACTAGTTCCTAGCTTCGTGGGACCTATGGTCTCTCCTCTGGAAACTGCTCGCAGTTTGCCTCCACTTTAAGTCAAACGTTCCTTGCTCCTTTTTTTCTACCTCTGGCTCCCTCCAGACAGGTACGAAAGAGTTCAGCACTCTTAGCCGCTCTTGACTCCCTCCAGTCAGATACGACAGATTTTCAAGTCTCATCAGCACTCCTGACGGCTCCTGACTCCCTCCAGTCAGGTACGATAGAGTTTCAAGTCCCTTCAGCACTCATGATTCCCTCCAGTCAGGTTCGACAGTGTTCCAAGTCCCTTCAACACTCATGACCGCTCCTGGTTCCCTCCAGTCAGGTATGACGGAGTTTCCAGTCTCATCAGGAGTCCTCGCTCCGTCCTCATTCTTCTGACACTTTACAGACATGTTCCATGCCCCATCCAGCACTCTTTTCCCCTCCTCACTCTTTCCAGGTCGCTACACCTGTAGTCTGGATCCCACCTCAGAGTCTCACATTTTTTTTCTGACTCAAACGGCCCTGGGTTTATTTTGTTCTATTCTTATCAGAACATTCCAAATTTTGTCTTAACTTTTGTTTCTTTCTTTCTTTAGTTCTTTCACAATTTCCTTTGTACTTTTATCTGTTTCTATAATTCTATTTATCATTAAATCTTTCTTTATATCTACTTTTAATTTACTGACGACGATGTGGTAGAAATTAAGGTCTATAGAGCTTCTGGGGATTGATAGAAGGGGAAGGGCATGCATGTTTAATCCGAGGATGTAAATAGTAGGCAATGTTCCTTGGATCAAGAACCCACTATCACCAGCACGCTCAAACTTTCTTGAGCCTTCTTGACATTTTTCCCTCTTGTATGCCAGTTCTCCTAGGCCGCAGTAGCAGCCTACCGAGCCTTGCCCTTCTCTTCCCATTCTCAGTTCTTCCAGGCTGCTACCTCGCATTCCAAACATTATCTTACCCTCCCTCTCCTATTCCAGTCCTTCCAGGCTGCTGCACCAACATTCCACAGATTTCATCACTCTTCCAGTTTCCTACTCCAAAATGCTGAACTTTGTGTCCTTCTCTGTCTTCTGCATTTAGAGTTATTTTATCTTTCCATTCATCTTACCTTCCTTCCTGCTCCCTTTTGTCCACTTTATTGAAGATCTCGTACTTTTTATCCATTTTTTTTTTTGCTTCTGTATTCTTTCCAGCGTTCATCTTATTCTGTGTTGACTTAGTCCTCCCGGGTGTTCTCAGTCTTTAAATACTTTCCGGGATGTCAGACAAGCGCAGGTCTTCCAGGCCGTCACATCAACGCAGGTCTTCCAGGCCGCCAGACCAACGCAGGTATTTCAGGCCGTCAGACCGACGCAGATTTTCCAGGCTGTCAGACCAACGCAGGTCTTCCAGGCTGTCAGACCAACGCAAGCCTTATAGGCTGTCAGACCAACGCAGGTCTTATAGGCTGTCAGATCAACGCAGGTCTTCCAGACCGTCAAACCAAGGCAGCTCATAGCTACTCCCGTCCTTTGCTCAACCCCTGTACTTCCAGGCGAGTTCACCAGCGTTCCAGACCCATCATCCAGGCACCATTACGGTCGGCCCCGCTGCCTAACTCCTTCCAGGGACCATTAATTCCCCGCAGGTTTTACAAGTCTTGGTAGCGACGTACAAGCTAATGACCGGGAAACTCAGAGTTGTAGCACTTGTTGAGGCGGCAACTGTTGTTGATGATGCTCGTGTTGATGGTGTTCTTGTTGCTGGCGGCAGGGGTGGCGGCCGAGGCTGCGGCGCGGAGGCGGCAAAGAGGGTGTGTGTTGCCGCAGTATTGGGAGGACTGCCACGGTGATAATGTTGTTCTTTGCTGGTGTGATTGTGGTGATGCTGTGCTTGTGTTGGTGGTGTTCCGGGGGCTATTGTGAGTGATAGGGCTGTGTTTATGTGTTTGTTTGTGTGTGTGTGTGTGTGTGTGTGTGTGTGTGTGTGTGTGTGTGTGTGTGTGTGTGTGTGTGTATACGGACCTATTTGTACTCACCTATTTGTGGTTGTTTATATAGTTTTTTTTTTTTGGCACGGTCTCTTTTGCAGTAATGTTAAATGCTTTCTTGCAGTCCAAGAATATGTCATTCACCCGTCCCTGTCTTGTCTTTCTTCTGGTATTTTGTCACAGAAATCCAGCAGGTTTGTGAGACAGGATTTACCATCTCTAAAACCGAGATGGTTGTTGCCTTTGAAGCTACTTCTATTCATTTTAACATGATCATCTTCTATATAACATTGCACGAAAGTCAACAGGTCAGTGACACTGGGATGTAGTTTAACGCTACCTGTCTGTCCCATTTCTTAAATACTGGAGCTAGATATGCTGTATTCCAAATCCCTGGCAATTGTCCTATATCCATTAACTTGTAGATCATACTTAATGGTTCACACAGTGCTTCTGCTCCCTCCTTCAAAACCTAAGGTGACACATTGCCTGGTCTAATGTCTTTGAGGTCTACAGGTATAACAAAAGTTTCTTTATCTCTTCTTGTATTGTGTGTAGGAGGTTCAGTAGCAGGTGGTGTACTCTTGCTCTCTAACTCTCTGGTATTATCTCTCTTTCCATCGAGAACCATAAATCGTATACTCAGTACCTCGCAATTACGTTGTCACTCTTCGTGTGTACCCACCTAATTGTACTCACCTAATTGTGGTTGCAGGGGTCGAGACTCAGCTCCTGGCCCCGCCTCTTCACTAATCGCTACTAAGTGTGTGTGTGTGTGTGTGTTTGTGTACTCGCCTATTTATGGTTGCAGGGGTCGATTTACAGCACCTGGCCCCGCCTCTTCCCTACAAGGTCCACACTCTCCTTGCTCCAAGAGCTTTATCGTACTTTAGCTATGTGTGGATCCTGCCTCCACTACTTACTCTCCAGACAGAGAAAGAGAGAGAGAGAGAGAGAGGGAATGAGAGTGACTCATTGATATTAAATTCAAATTCAAATTCAAAGTTTATTCTCTATAAGGATTACAATGCTGAGTTTACAGAATTTGGTTATTGTGTGGTTTACATGTAGTAAAATACTAATTACAGAGTGTACCACTAGAACACCTAGCATGGCTAGGCATTTCGGGCAGACTTAAATTAAATCTTAAGTTTAAAATATTACAAATTATGAGGAAAGTTGGTATTATGGCTAAGTGACTAAATACTAGTTTGTGAGTTTAGCAATGTGAATGCTTTTGTTTTGGCACAATACATAGTTTCAGTATTGGAGCATCACAGGCCAACTTATGACTAGTTAAGATTCATTATTTTGAGATTGAGAATGCACCCGATTGGTCAAAAGTCACCAAGACATGTAGTTCTGTGTCACAGTTTACGTTAGAGGTGTCAATTACGCACACCTTACACTCCTCAGTTGTCTTATCAAGTTTGTGTGGAAAAACTAAATCAAAATTATTCAAACAGTTAACCGAATTTCTTCGAAGTTAATGAGAGAAAATGAATGTGTGAATATGTGTGTGAATGTGTGTGAATATGCGTCAG
>NC_091375.1:7114697-7142197 GCF_038502225.1 Cherax quadricarinatus
AATTTGTCTAGATAGTTCAGACTACTACTACTACTACTACTACTACTACTACTACTAGTCTTGCTTCTACTATTACTAGGTCAGTTACTAACACTTCCTATGGCACTAGAAGATAGAGATATTAATTGAGAGAGGAAGAGAGAGAGAATCATTAACAGAAGAGGAAATATATAATTAGGTTAGGTTAGGTTAGGTTAGGTTAGGTTAGGTTAGGTTAGGTTAGGTTAGGTTAGGTTAGGTCAGGTCAGGTTAGGTTAGGTTAGGTTAGGTTATCCAGAATATCCCTTTCAGAACAACGATGAAAACAAATGAATATAAGGGACAAGGACTAAGGGATATGAGGGGAGAGGGGAGAGGAGCGAGGGGTGAGGGGAGAGGGTGCAAATCCCAGGCAAAAATCCTCCAGCCTGTAGAAGTAACAGGAGTGAATTGTGTTGCTGCTTTTTTCAATTTTCTGCACCATAAAGCGGGAAGGAGAGGGAGGGAGGGATTGAGAGAGAGGGGGAGGGAGGGATTGAGAGAGAGGGGGAGGGAGGGATTGAGAGAGAGGACTGGGAGGGATTGACAGAGAGAGAGGGGGAAGGGAGGGATTGAGAGAGAGGGGGAGGAGGGGAGGGAGGGATTGAGAGAGGGTAGGAGGGGATGGAGGGGGTAGAAAAAGGGTAGGGGAGGGAAGGAAATCAAGAGGGGAGGAGAGAGAGAGGGAAGAAAAGACAGGAAGAGTGGAAAAGAGGATGGGAAATAAGGAAGGAAAGGAGGAAATAAGGAGGAGTTGAATGATAGGTCCAGGCCTTTCGTGTTGCAATCAGCACATCAGGAGCCTGCAGTAATGCAGAAAGGAGGAGGTCCAAGCAAATACGGTCACAGGAAACCTCCTTGCTGGAGTCCAGCAAGACCAGCAAGATCGTAGTAAACAGGTGATATCACAATCTGCAGAATAACCACTGTGAAAAGATAGCTAAATTCCAAGCGCTTTCATGATTCCTCATATTATCAAGGTGAAATCAAGAAAGCGCTTGGAATTTCGCTATTTTTTTACAGTGGTTGTTCAGTGGGTGGGTGTGTATTAATATATATATATATACGCAAACAATCGCAGACAGGCGATCTTAACTATGCAAGACAAGCCACGGGGAATGGAAATCTTTAGCTCAAGTACTTTCACACTTCTCAGTGCGTCATCAGGAGCTATGAAATGTTGCAAGGCTGCAACTGAAGGGGTGAGGTAAAGTTTTCTCAGAGTAGCGCAGTGCGGGTCTGTAACCAGCCGTAGTCTCTCATTCTGAGAGACTCGACCCCTGCAAATACAACTAGGTAAGAGCAGTCCCATTACACCAACAACATAAAAGCAAGAGTGCACTGCCCCATCATAGCCTGGCACCAATAACACTGAAGTGCCACCTTAATGGTGCTTCAGCTATGGGAACAAGAGTCTTTCAGATGACAGAGAGAATGGAAGGGAGAAGAGATGGGGAGGAGGAGGAAGAGACGTGGAGGAGGTAGGGGAGATGGAGAGGAGCGACGGAAGAGTAGAGGGAAGGAAGGGGTGGGCAGGAGAGGACAGGGTGTCAACAGGGTGAAAGGAGTCAAGAGGTCTGGAGTGATCGACAAAGGTTTCTACCCATTCAAGATACTTGGATACATCCGCCCATTAAAGATACTTGGATACATCCGCAGTGTGCGACTTGTAGGGAACTTGGGGGGTGATAGGGGGGGGCTCTTTTTGTCGTATGGACCAATAGCTTTTTTTTTTGGAGAAAAAGAGTTTGTTGTAGATGGATTATACTCCATTAATATTGACTTGGCTGCGATTAGTGGACGGAGACTCGAGCCTTCACCACCTTGCGATGAATGACCTGCACGAGTTCAACACTTCATTAGTCAAACGTCTAAAGTTCGAAGGACGGAGCATCGTTCACACATCAGGACTCACGAAATCGTAGTAAACCACGGAACGGGTTCGGATCCAACTCATGGCGTGTCCTAAAACCCACAAGTCGGTGTGTTAACCACTGGGCCAGCTGGCCTGAGAGTATCAGGACTCAGTTGCCATGGGTTCAATCCTCACCCGTTCTGTGATTCATACATCAAATTGCTTACGTTGTATTCATGGTGGTTGTCATGCACTGCAGACTGTCTGGAAACATTGCTAAACGCACCGGGAGTCAATGAGGACCATTCTCAGAGGTCCTTACGTATTTCTAACACCAGAGATCATTTGACTGAAATTACTGGCATTTTAGGTTTGAAAATGGTCAAGAAATTCACTTGGATGCGGTACAGCAATCATCCAGTTTTGCTCGCTAGTCAGGTACTTTGGTTACCAAGCATTGTCTTACAAACTATATGCATACTGGTGGTGGCTGGTTACACCCACCCATGGGTGCAGTTGGTAGTGCTATTGTTGAGAGCCACAGCGATGGCTCGTACCTCGAGTGAAGTTTCCACTTTCCTAACTGACCTCTTCCCTCTACGACTGACACTCTCACCCCCACACACGTACAGTTAAGAGACTGTCACTCACTATTAATAGTTCCGAAAGTCTTCCGACACTTTAACGACGTTCTTGCATCACCCCAGAAACAAATACCTCTTTGATATCCCTCGTGTTCAGACGTCCATAGAAACTCCACGCAAATTAAAGAACCTGAAAAATGGCTTTTAAGTCCATTTTTTCAAGACTACGCCTCAAGTTGACCTTTAAATGCATAGAAGATCTGATTCAAGACAGGTGCTCTCTAAAGCGTAGATTCAAACTCTGATTATCTACTGAGTCAGGAGTTATGTGAAAAGCTTAAGGTAGATTCAATATAATGGAACGAAAAAATCAGGACAATAATACTACAAAAAGCTTCAGGACAGTCATACGGAAATTACCCAGGACAATAATACGAAAAATCTCAAACCAATACTAAGAAAATTTTCAGGAAAAAATCAGAATACGAATGTTGCAACAACGAAAAGTTCTCTCCATCAACGCGCCTTACTCACCCCACTTCTCTTCCTCATTTTCATTTCTGACACATACAGAGACATAAATTATAACATCATTATTACAGACGATATTCATTTTTTTAAGTGGCATCCATAGAAGATACAGTGAGCCTCCCAGCTGATATAAACCAAATCTTCCAGTGGGACAAATTTCGGTTACTACGTTATGGAAAGATCAAAGAAATTAAAAAAATCGGAGTACAAGACAAACTTAAACCACTTAATAGAACGTGAGTCAAATGTGAGAAACCTGGGAGGAATAATGTCAGAAGATATCACCCTCAAGGAGCACAGTAACGTTATCGAAACTGCAAGAAAGATAACAGGTTGGATAACTAGAACCCTCAAAACAAGAAATGCCACTCCAGTGATGGCACTCTTCAAGTTACTGGCTCTCACCAGGTTGGAAAACTGCTGTATACATACGGCCCCGTTGAAGGCAGACGAAACTGCAGAAATTTAAAATATACAGAGGACCTTCACAGCTCGTATAAACTCAGATAAGCACCTAAATTACTAGGAGTGATTGAAGTCCTTAGAACTCTACTCCTTAGAACCTAGGTGACAAAGATTCCGAAGGGATTAGTCCCGAATCTTCATACCGAAATCGCTGCATATGAAGACATGAGATTTGGCAGACTGTGCAAGATACCTTCGATCAAAAGCTAGGAAGCGATGAGTACAGGGAGAGAAAACCCGGTAAGTGTGAAGGGACCACGTCTCTTCACCACCCTTCATGCAGAGAAGTTGTCTGCACGAGGGAGCTCGACAAATTCTTCAGCATAGTTCCTGATTAGCCGAGCTTTAGCACTAACAACTTGATCAACCAGGCCAGCAACCAGAGGGTCTGGTCTAGGACCGGGCCGCTGGGGCAGTGACCTCCGGAACCAGCTGTTATGAAATACACATAAAGTGTATACTGAATACATACAGTGTATACTGAATACATACACGGTCTGAATCTGAATGTATACTGAATGTGTATACGATCCGTGCCGAAGACCCTCTTCAGCAGAAGAAGGTCTACTGAAGAGGGTCTCTAACTAAAGGCGAAATATGCCTTGACACCGGTCGAGGGCTCTTGATCCAAAGAATTATAAACCACACTTCTCCCTGTTCACTGGCTCAAACCCACATTGCCTTTCATTTCTCAGACGATCTATGTCCCCCTTACGGGTCTAGCGCTGCTCATTGAAAATTACGTCAATAATAATTTTTTATGTAATTAATTTTAATAAATGTAACTGTGAAAAAAATTTAAATAAATTGCATTAATATTAGAGTAATTAATCGATATATTAATATCACCGGTAACATTAATAAGAATAATATTAATAAAACAAAATAATAACTAAATAATAACAGTAATAATAATAATAATAATAATAATCTATCTAATTTACTTAAAAGCAACATCAAAATCTACATCAATCCGCCCCGTACAAAAAAGCAAACAAACCCAATTAATTTAATCAGCGTTACTGTGTGTGTGTGTGTTATATTTGAGTGCATTTGTGTGTGAGGGTATGAGTGTGTGTGAGAGTGAGTGTATGGACCCTCTAGTGACTGTAACAGTTTAATAACAAAGAGCTGAGGACCCAGAAGGGTCATAATTACAGAGAGTCCGTCCTTCAGCGCTGGCAAGGACCAGCCCACACACAAGAGCAACGAACGTGTACAGGCGGGGTTGCATTTTCATGTGATTGAAAGCGTTGGTTGGTGCAGCCGGACCCAAAGTAATGAGTAGCCGAATGGGCTTTCGATTTCTGTTCGCTTTATTGCGATTTTACTCCATCATTTTCTTGCGTGTATCTGTGAGAGTTCATTTGCTGTTATGTATGGGTACTTCTGTTTATGTTAACTGCATATAATAAAAGTTATCGATTAGCATTGTATACTACTGTAATCTTATTGGGAGAATGGGTCGAGGACCCCAGTTGAAATAAGCCGCTTCGTCTTTTTTTTTTTGGGGGGGGGGGGGGGATTCCTAGGAAATATATCCTGAGCGCCTTCATGTGTAACTACAAATCTGAAGATGTGTGGTTACACACACCACAGATGTATGGTATTCCTGCATACTTACAATCACACATTATATTTTAATTTCTTCCATACGTTATGATAATTGTAATCACCTAAATTTGTTTAACTATAATTATGTGTGCCTGTATCTAAATAAACTTAATAAGTGACTGAGGCAATTTGGAAACCTCAGTGGCGGAGGAATGGAGTAGGAGACGGAAGGGAGAGAAGGGGAGAAGAGGGTGGGGATACGAAGGGAGAAGTGAGAGACGGTGAGGGGAAGACAAGGGGTGAAAGAAGGGAGTGGAATAGATGAAAGGAGGGTTAGGATGATTGGATGAGCATTGTGGATGGGAAGAGGGAATAGGAGGGGTGAAAGTAGATCCGTGTAGAATAAAGAGTGAGGGAAAGTAACTGTCTGTGATAAACATGGTAGTCAAGAGAATCCGTTTTCATTCTGACGCTGATACAGAATGTAGTTCACGAGGGGTCAAGGATCTCCTACAGTGAAAAAGTTTTATCCCCCAAGGCACAGTACTCACACTTCTCTTCCTCATTTCTGACACAGACAGGGACATAAACTACAGCACTCTACCATCCTTTACAGACGATACTAAAATATAAAAACTGGCATCCATTGTAGACACAGTGAGCCCTCAAGCTTGTATCACACGAACCTTCCAGTGGGCCAATGACAACACTGTGTATGTTGTTCATTGACGACAACTTTCAATTACTACGTTAAGGAAGAATTTAGGAATAAAAAGATCAGAGTACAAGACAAACTCAAATCACTGAACAGAAGTGTGAGAAACCTGGGAGTGATAATGCCAGATCTCTCACGTTCAAGGAGTACAACAATGTTATCGCAAATGCAAAATTAAAAATGATAGGTTAGATAACTAAAACTTTCAAAACAAGAGATACCCAAAGGAAATAAATCACTCTGACTTTTTTGGGTTATCCTAGGTTCTCCACACATATGCTGCTATGTATGATAATCTGTGTAACTGTATTTGTGTATACCTGAATAAACTTACTTACCAAGCCAGTGATGAGAGAGAGAGAGAGAGAGAATCAACAGTACCACCACAATACAAAATTCTCTCTCTCGCTGGTAAAAGCTTCGAGGCCAGAGAACCTATTACTCTCTCTCCAGTTTTATTTATCGGAATATAACGAAAATTTCGTTATCGGAAATTACGTTATGAAATTCAGTCACGCTGGTGGACAAAAATGGTTCTGGCACTTTTATGTTTGTATGCAAATTAGAATTCAATTGTCTGTGTGGATGGAATTTGATACAGCATCATTGTGTTGATCTGTGTTCTATCTCGTGTTCTTCCTGGTGCTTTGCCAGTTGTTCTTCCTGGTGCTCTGCCTGGTGTTCTGCCTATTATTCCTGGTCTCTGCCTGGTGTTCTGCCTGGTGTTCTGCCCGGTTCTCTGCTCAGTGTGCCTCCTTGTGCTCTGCCTGGTGTCCTGCCCGGTGCTCTGCCAAGTGTTCTTCCTGGTTTCTGCCTGGTGTTTTTCCTAGTGTCTGCCTGGTGTTATTCCTGGTGTCTGGTGTTTTACCTGGCGTTCAATATAAAGAAAATATCTAAGGTCTGGTCAGGACGGTCTGGTGTGTGAATTTGGGATCTGTAAGGTTGGGAGACTGGGATCGGTCTAGCCTTGGTTGACAACCAGCTTTACCTCTACCGAAGACATATCAACCCTACCCTCTCGATCTCTCAACCATCCAACTACTAGCCCCCTATCGATCTCTCAACCATCCAACTACTAGCTTCCAACCCTAGAAAATCACAGCCAACGTGGCCTCGCCTGCCCACCACTTTTTTTTTTGCCGCTGGGTGAAGGGTCGTGGGTGATAAAGGAACAGACGAAATGAAGTTTGTGTGTGGGAGGGGTAAAGAAGATGAAGGGAGAGGAAATGTTGGTAGGGAAAGGTAAGTGGATGATGTGCATATGTCTTGACGAATAGATAAAACTGGTTAATTAGCAAGAACTCATTTAAAATTAAGTCCTTTTTTAAATTTTCTCTTATATGTTTAAAGATATATTTTTTCATTTATGTTAATATAAAAATTAATAATTTTGTACCAAAAGAGCCTTAGGAAACTTACCTAACCTTATTATAACACACGCAATTTAATTTAGCCTAATCCAACTAAATATATTTTTGATGAGTTTACAATAATTTAGTGATAAACACAATGAAATTTTTTTTTTCGTTAGGTTCAAAATTATTTTTTTGCGAAATTATTGCATAGTCAAATTTTCGCTTGCCTTATTCTGCAAGAAGAGCGATGCTATTAAAGCGAAAATCACAAACACAAACACACACACACACACACACACACACACACACACACATCCCAAAAGCATTTTTCCTGAGGATATATATGCTGAGTTTAATCCTTTTCTTCAGGTAGGAAAGAATTTTTGTCTGGTGGTAAGGTTACATGAAGGCTTAATGACCCTCGTACAGTCGACAGGTTATAAACCCCATAAACTAACCAAACTTATGCTAGACCTTTTCTTTTTTTAATATGTGGGAAAGTATGATTGAGACCAGCCCCAATTTTAATGTGTGTGTGGTAAACAGTGTAGATCCTGGGCTCATAAAAAGGTCAGTGTTGAGTAGCAGTGAGAAGGTTGACCACACTTCCTAAGCCCATATAAATTCTGTTAAGTAAATGGACACGGATTCAACTAATGTGACATTTTATTGTGGCAATGTTTCGCTCTCCAAGAGTTTTGTTAAGCCGGTTTGACAAAGCTCCTGAAGAGCGAAACGTTACCACAATAAAATGTCACATTAGCTGCATCCGTGTTCATTTACCTAACATTGTGTCGGCAATTCTACCACCATATAAATTCTCCTCCAGTTCCTCTGCTGAGGAAGATTCTTGTGGTGGTCGAAACAGTCACGTTCATCTTTAAAATACTAATATTCCAATGGCAATTGTAATATGCATATTTTCTAGCATTTGCCTTGGTTAATAGGGTTTAAAGCCTATCGACTACACTAGGGTCATTAAAGTTGCATGCCACCTGTTCACCACCAGTCAAGAATACTTTAATACCTAAAATCGAAATTAAACTCAGCAGATATACACCAAGAGACGCATACCACTTTGTGTATACTTTACACCGTGTCCCGTAGGTTCGTCAGGAAACAAGTGTTTCCTGATGCTGGTTTTAGTCACATGATCCACAACTGGAGCTTTCGGTCATCTGACTGAGGCCTTCCACTGGCTTACTGATCCACCCATTTAAAAATTCTAGTCATGATTATTTGCCTTTCTGTAGGTAACTATAAAATTTGACAGGAAACAGCATAAGTGTTTCCTGACGCTGCCTTAGTCATATGACGCACGGCTGGAGCTTTTGGTCATCTGACTAACGCCTTCCACTGGTCATTTCTATATCTTTTTGATTCGCCGGTACTCTCCCGGTCCGGGTCTTTTCCAGATGGTGACCCGGCCTTGGCTCCCTGTCGTGGAAGTGTCTGAGACCTATGTCTGCCATGGGAGGAGGAGGTACACGTACCTACTCATCTTCTTAAATATTCTTCTTAAATATTCGCCGGTATTCTCCCGGCCCGGGCCTTGTCCAAGTGGTGGCCCGGGCCTTGTCCAAGTGGTGGCCCGGCCTTGGCTCCCTCTTTAGGAAGTGTCTGAGACCTAAGTCTCCCATGGGAGGAGGCACAAGTACCTCCTCATCTTTGGGCCCAACTGTCCCCAGGCCTAGCCACAAGCTAGACCTCTGTGGTCTGTCATCCCCGCCACAAGGGGGCTAATGGGAATGACAGTCTTATGAGCTAAAGGCTCGGGCTCAGGCACCTACCCTACCCTAGAAGGGCTAGGCATGGTGTCGATCACCTACTCATCTTTTTTTTTTTTTATTCGCCGGTATTCTCCCGGCCCGGGTCTTTTCCAAGTAGTGGTGACCCGGCCTTGGCTCCCTATCTGGGGAGTGTCTCGAGACGTAAGTCTCCCATGGGAGGAGGTACAAGTACCTCCTCATCTTTGGGACCAAGTGTCCCCAGGCCTAGCCACATTCCCCGCCCTCACGGGGCTCGTAGGGAGAAGCTAGGCCTCTGGTCTGCCATCTACCCCGCCTCAAAGGGGCTCGTGGGGATGGCAGTCTTATGAGCTGCAGGTGGTAGCAAGCTCAGGCCTTCTTAGATACCTACTCATCTACTGGGACCAACTATGAGACCTATGTCTGCCATGGGAGGGAGGAGGTACACGTACCTACTCACCTACTAGGACCAACTATGAGACCTATGTCTGCCATGGGAGGGAGGAGGTACACGTACCTACTCATCTACTGGGACCAACTATGAGACCTATGTCTGCCATGGGAGGAGGAGGTACACGTACCTACTCATCTACTGGGACCAACTATGAGACCTATGTCTGCCATGGGAGGGAGGAGGTACACGTACCTACTCACCTACTAGGACCAACTATCATCAGGCATAACCGAAGACAAAGCGTTACATTCATCTCCGGGCGACAAGGACACAACAGTGTACATTCCTCTGCTCCCCACTATTAACTACGGCCGTTGTTTTCTTCCTCTTCAAGGGTAATATTAAACCTTAACGACCTCGTTACAGAGTCCGCATAAAACTTAATCACCCCTGAGGGTGCTGAGGTGCTGGAGAATAAGCAAAACGGGTCAAAAGAAAGGGTAATCGGAAGGAAGAATCACCTCTATCGATAAATGGCGGTTGGGTCCCTTTAGCTCGGAAATGGATATTATTAACTGGGGAATGAATTCTTGGAACAAAAGTTTGTATTTTTATGGATTTTCTGAGTATATTGTGAGGAAGGCGGGCCACACCATGCGGCCACACCCATGTGGGCCACACCATGCGGCCACACCCATGTGGGCCACACCATGCGGCCACACCCATGTGGGCCACACCATGCGGCCACACCCATGTGGGCCACACCATGCGGCCACACCCATGTGGGCCACACCATGTGGCCACACCCATGTGGGCCACACCATGTGGCCACACCCATGTGGGCCACACCCTGTGATTCATACTATGTGGGCCACACCCTGTGGTTCACACTATGTGGGCCTCACCCTGTGGTTCATACTATGTGGGCCACACCATGCGGGTCACTTCGCATTAGATAAGCGCGCGATGTGGAGACAGGTCCGAAATAGGAGACGGAATTAGGGATGAAAAACAAATCAGGATAGGGAAGACGGTGTCAAAGTACTATTTATCTATTAACTATGCAACGCCATCTATTGTGTGAAGACGCAGGGTAGGTCTCCCTACTTCCGGTGTCTCTGTTCACCTAGCAGTAAATAGGTGCCTGGGTGTTGATCGACTGGTGTGGGTGGCATCCTGGGGCGGGCGGGGGGTGGGTGTATACCTTCGATAAAGCTAAGTTTGGAGATTAGCTGAGGCAAGTCAATCTTAGCTTTTAAAACTAACACCGTTCATTACTAAACTAAAACACCATTGGTGTTACTACCTACCATCACTATCACCATCCATCACTATCACCATCCATCACCATCACCAACCATCACCATCCATCACCATCACCAGCCATCACCAACCATCACCATCCATCACAAACCATCACCATCCATCACAATCCATCACCAACCATCACCATCCATCACCGCCTGTCACCATCCATCACCAACCATCACCATCCATCACAAACCATCACTATCATTCACCAACCATCACCATCATTCACCAACCATCACCCCATCACCAACCATCACCAACATTCACCAACCATCACTAACCATCACCAACCATCACCATCATTCACCAACCATCACCATCATCATCATTCACCAACCATCACCCCATCACCAACCATCACCAACCATCACCATCCATCACCAACCATCACCAACCATCACCAACCATCACCAACCATCCTTTGTTTTGTATATCATCAAATAAGTATTCTTGTTCACCCATCCCTACATTCCTGAACTATCACCATCTTCGTCCCCATTTCCGTCTTCAGCCATTACCCTTTTCTACCACTTCGTCAAATTTTTTCACCATTCCTATCATACCCACCATTCCTGTCCTTCTCACATTTCTAGAAATCCTACCATTCTTATCATTCCCACCATTCCTACCATTCCCACCATTTCTTTCAACTTCCACTATTTCCATCTTGTTCATTATTCTCATTTCTACAAATTTCGTTACCACAATTCCTATTTTTCTAACTATTCCTATTCCCACCATTCCCTCTCAGTATTCCCATTCCCACTATTTCAACTAACCACCACCATCCCCATCCCTCTCACCATTCCCACTCCCAGCAACCACCAATCCTCTCACCATTCCCACTCCTAGCAACCACCAATCCTCTCACCATTCCCACTCCCAGCAACCACCAATCCTCTCACCATTCCCACTCCCAGCAACCACCAATCCTCTCACCATTCCCACTCCCAGCAACCACCAATCCTCTCACCATTCCCACTCCCAGCAACCGCCAATCCTCTCACCATTCCTACTCCCAGCAACCACCAATCCTCTCACCATTCCCACTCCCAGCAACCACCAATCCTCTCACCATTCCCACTCCCAGCAACCACCAATCCTCTCACCATTCCCACTCCCAGCAAACACCAATCCTCTCACCATTCCCACTCCCAGCAAACACCAATCCTCTCACCATTCCTACTCCCAGCAACCACCAATCCTCTCACCATTCCCACTCCCAGCAACCACCAATCCTCTCACCATTCCCACTCCCAGCAACCACCAATCCTCTCACCATTCCCACTCCCAGCAACCACCAATCCTCTCACCATTCCCACTCCCAGCAAACACCAATCCTCTCACCATTCCCACTCCCAGCAACCACCAATCCTCTCACCATTCCCACTCCCAGCAACCACCAATCCTCTCACCATTCCCACTCCCAGCAACCACCAATCCTCTCACCATTCCCACTCCCAGCAAACACCAATCCTCTCACCATTCCCACTCCCAGCAACCACCAATCCTCTCACCATTCCCACTCCCAGCAACCACCAATCCTGTCACCATTCCCACTCCCAGCAACCACCAATCCTCTCACCATTCCCACTCCCAGCAAACACCAATCCTCTCACCATTCCCACTCCCAGCAACCACCAATCCTCTCACCATTCCCACTCCCAGCAACCACCAATCCTCTCACCATTCCCACTCCCAGCAACCACCAATCCTCTCACCATTCCCACTCCCAGCAACCACCAATCCTCTCACCATTCCCACTCCCAGCAAACACCAATCCTCTCACCATTCCCACTCCCAGCAACCACCAATCCTCTCACCATTCCCACTCCCAGCAACCACCAATCCTCTCACCATTCCCACTCCCAGCAAACACCAATCCTCTCACCATTCCCACTCCCAGCAACCACCAATCCTCTCACCATTCCCACTCCCAGCAACCACCAATCCTCTCACCATTCCCACTCCCAGCAACCACCAATCCTCTCACCATTCCCACTCCCAGCAACCACCAATCCTCTCACCATTCCCACTCCCAGCAAACACCAATCCTCTCACCATTCCCACTCCCAGCAAACACCAATCCTCTCACCATTCCCACTCCCAGCAACCACCAATCCTCTCACCATTCCCACTCCCAGCAACCACCAATCCTCTCACCATTCCCACTCCCAGCAACCACCAATCCTCTCACCATTCCCACTCCCAGCAACCACCAATCCTCTCACCATTCCCACTCCCAGCAAACACCAATCCTCTCACCATTCCCACTCCCAGCAAACACCAATCCTCTCACCATTCCCACTCCCAGCAACCACCAATCCTCTCACCATTCCCACTCCCAGCAACCACCAATCCTCTCACCATTCCCACTCCCAGCAACCACCAATCCTCTCACCATTCCCACTCCCAGCAAACACCAATCCTCTCACCATTCCCACTCCCAGCAACCACCAATCCTCTCACCATTCCCACTCCCAGCAACCACCAATCCTCTCACCATTCCCACTCCCAGCAAACACCAATCCTCTCACCATTCCCACTCCCAGCAAACACCAATCCTCTCACCATTCCCACTCCCAGCAACCACCAATCCTCTCACCATTCCCACTCCCAGCAACCACCAATCCTCTCACCATTCCCACTCCCAGCAACCACCAATCCTCTCACCATTCCCACTCCCAGCAACCACCAATCCTCTCACCATTCCCACTCCCAGCAAACACCAATCCTCTCACCATTCCCACTCCCAGCAACCACCAATCCTCTCACCATTCCCACTCCCAGCAACCACCAATCCTCTCACCATTCCCACTCCCAGCAACCACCAATCCTCTCACCATTCCCACTCCCAGCAACCACCAATCCTCTCACCATTCCCACTCCCAGCAAACACCAATCCTCTCACCATTCCCACTCCCAGCAAACACCAATCCTCTCACCATTCCCACTCCCAGCAACCACCAATCCTCTCACCATTCCCACTCCCAGCAACCACCAATCCTCTCACCATTCCCACTCCCAGCAACCACCAATCCTCTCACCATTCCCACTCCCAGCAAACACCAATCCTCTCACCATTCCCACTCCCAGCAACCACCAATCCTCTCACCATTCCCACTCCCAGCAACCACCAATCCTCTCACCATTCCCACTCCCAGCAAACACCAATCCTCTCACCATTCCCACTCCCAGCAAACACCAATCCTCTCACCATTCCCACTCCCAGCAACCACCAATCCTCTCACCATTCCCACTCCCAGCAACCACCAATCCTCTCACCATTCCCACTCCCAGCAACCACCAATCCTCTCACCATTCCCACTCCCAGCAACCACCAATCCTCTCACCATTCCCACTCCCAGCAAACACCAATCCTCTCACCATTCCCACTCCCAGCAACCACCAATCCTCTCACCATTCCCACTCCCAGCAACCACCAATCCTCTCACCATTCCCACTCCCAGCAACCACCAATCCTCTCACCATTCCCACTCCCAGCAACCACCAATCCTCTCACCATTCCCACTCCCAGCAAACACCAATCCTCTCACCATTCCCACTCCCAGCAAACACCAATCCTCTCACCATTCCCACTCCCAGCAACCACCAATCCTCTCACCATTCCCACTCCCAGCAACCACCAATCCTCTCACCATTCCCACTCCCAGCAACCACCAATCCTCTCACCATTCCCACTCCCAGCAAACACCAATCCTCTCACCATTCCCACTCCCAGCAACCACCAATCCTCTCACCATTCCCACTCCCAGCAACCACCAATCCTCTCACCATTCCCACTCCCAGCAAACACCAATCCTCTCACCATTCCCACTCCCAGCAAACACCAATCCTCTCACCATTCCCACTCCCAGCAACCACCAATCCTCTCACCATTCCCACTCCCAGCAACCACCAATCCTCTCACCATTCCCACTCCCAGCAACCACCAATCCTCTCACCATTCCCACCACTAACTACCACCATCTGGGCAGCAGCTGGTAGTCATGCTGGTCACGGCGGCCCTAACAAGCGAGTCTAAATCAGTTTACCTGCCGTATTCCAGGGATTCCTGGCCCTTTGTGGCCCTGTTCCTTTTTTTTTGCAAGGGCCGCACCGGGGCCACATTTTCAGTGGGATTTTATGCCTTTTTTGGGGGGCGGGGGGCGGGGGGTTGGGGGGGTAGTTTCTGGGATTGAATTGAAATAAAAATATTTTCTTTCTTCTTGTCTCTTCTTCTTAGTTGTCTTCTTACCTTCCTCTTCCTCTTCTTCGTTATTTCTTTTCCTATCCTTCTTCTCTTGATACTTCCTCTAATTTTCCTTTTTCTCTACTTCCTTTTATCTTTTTATTTATTCTC
The DNA here is from genome assembly GCF_038502225.1 of Cherax quadricarinatus. NCBI lineage: Eukaryota > Metazoa > Arthropoda > Malacostraca > Decapoda > Parastacidae > Cherax > Cherax quadricarinatus. The sequence continues at coordinate 7,129,591 of NC_091375.1, forward strand.
ATTTCCTTAATTACCCTAATCATTTTCCCCTCCTTATCCATCTCTTTCTGTCCCTCCTCCTTTTCCATCTCCTTCCCCCCTCCTTATCCAGCTCCTTGTTCCCTTCTTATCCATCTCCTTCTTCCCTTCTTCTTATCCATCTCCTCCTCTTATTCTTCTTATACATCTCCTCCTTATCCATCTCCTTCTTATCCACTGCCTTGTTCCCCCTCTTTCTTACCCTCTTTCCATTATTCTTCCCATTTGCTTCCTTATCATTTCCCTCCTAATCCTCCTTATCCATGTCCTTATCCATTTTCTGTTTCCTTCTCTTCCGTTTATTTTTCCTCCTCCCCCGTCTTTTAACTTTGTTCCTCCATCTTTATCACTATGTTGTTCCTCCATCTTTATCACTATGTTATTCCTCCATCTTTATCACTGTGTTGATCCTCCATCTTTATCACTGTGTTGTTCCTCCATCTTTATCACTATGTTGTTCCTCCATCTTTATCACTGTGTTGATCCTCCATCTTTATCACTGTGTTATTCCTCCATCTTTATCACTATGTTATTCCTCCATCTTTATCACTATGTTATTCCTCCATCTTTATCACTATGTTGTTCGTCCATCTTCCTCACTTTCGTTGTTCCTCCACCTTTTTCACCACCTTTCTCACCATCTTTCTCACCATCTTTCTCACCATCTTTCTCACCATCTTTCTCACCATCTTTCTCACCATCTTTCTCACCATCTTTCTCACCATCTTTCTCACCATCTTCGTTACATTCTCTCGTTTACGTTTTCTTCTCAATCTTAACCAACAATTATTTCTGGCATTTACAATTTAAATTTTTTTTGTCATCGGGAAGTTTGTGACATTTTGTAAATTCCTGTGAATGGTTCTTGTGTGTATGTGTATGTGTATGTGTATGTGTGTATGTGTATGTGTGTATGTGTATGTGTATGTATGTGTATGTGTGTGTGTATATCTGCTTGTTTCCGTCTGTGTGTATTAATTCATCTTTGTATCCGTAAGTATATATATATATGAGTATATATCTATGCCTTTATCTGTCTGTATAACTGACTATATCTGTATATGTCTGTATCTGTGTAATTATAACTATATTTGTATAAGTCTGTATTTGCATTTCTGTCTGTACCTGTCTGTATATCTACGTCAGATATCAATATTTCTATGTTTATCCTGCCTATCTGACAGGGTGGCTGTCCTCTAGCGTGTCTACATGATTTCCCATCTGCTATTCTGCCTGTCAATTTGTATTCCTGTTTCCTCATGTCTGACTGTCTCAAAGGAATCCCCTCAATCAGTCATACCAATCATCTTGACGCTCAGAGAAATACCTGAGTGGTGACCTCAGCTACGGAAGCTTCTACTGACTCTCACAAGCACACAGCTTCCCCTCTACCTTACTGGCTTGAGTAATTAATCGCATAGAGACTATTCTCTATAACCAGGCTAAAAAAACATTCCACTTAATATATATATATATATATATATATATATATATATATATATATATATATATATATATATATATATATAATCTTCTTCTTTCAACATACCAGCCGTATCCCACCGAGGTGGGGTGGCCCAAAAGAAAAAACTAAAGTTTCTCCTTTTAAATTTAGTAATATATACAGGAGAAGGGGTTACTAGCCCCTTGCTCCCGGCATTTTAGTCGCCTCTTACGACACGCATGACTTACAGAGGAAGAATTCTGTTCCACTTCACCATGGAGATAAGAGGAAATAAACAAGAACAAGAATTAGAAAGAAAATAGAAGAAAACCCAGAGGGGTGTGTATATATATGCTTGCACATGTATGTGTAGTGTGACCTAAGTGCAAGTAGAAGTAGCAAGACTTACCTGTAATCTTGTATATTTATGAGACAGACAAAAGACACCAGCAATCCTACCATCATGTAAAACAATTACAGGTTTCCGTTTACACTCACTTGGCAGGACGGTAGTACCTCCCTGGACGGTTGCTGTCTACCAACCTACTACCTACATACATATATATATATATATATATATATATATATATATATATATATATATATATATATATACATATATGTATATATATATATATATATATATATATATATATATATATATATATATATATATATATATATATATATATATATATATAGTGTGTGTGTGTGTGTGTTTGTGTGTCTGTGTGTTTAACAATTCGCAAGGGGCGAAATTATTTACAAACATTATCTTTTAGTCCACAGTAGGATTCGAACCTGCGTCAAAGTATACCGTCTTGATGAAATAACTTTTCACAAGCTGGAGATTCGAGTGTAAAAACTTGCATTTGTAGTCACAATGGTGGCCTATGCTAACCTTCCTATGGTGTATAAATATACCTAGTTGGATGAATCTTATTGTAGCCAGTTGGCCCAGTGGCTAGCGCGTCGGTCTGGAGTTTTATGACTCTGATCGCGGGTTCTAACCCCGCCCGTGGTATGGTTTTTTTTTCACAAGCCTGGTGTTCCGAGGTATGGGAGTGACGGTATAACTGCTGACAGTGTGGCTCCTGCCACTGTAACTGACAGTGTAACTGCTGACAGTGTGGCTCTTGGCAGTATAGCTCCTGACAGTGTAACTCCTGACGGTGTAGCTCTTGGTAGTGTAGCTACTGACAGCATATCTCCTGACAGTGTAACAGCGTTGCTCCTGACAGTGTAACTCCTGACAGAATAATAGAAGAATTCCGTAACACGTTACAGACGGTAAAATTGCAACTTTAGTGACGAACCCGATATATTATGAATCTGACTGAATGTCGATAATGTTACGTAGCATGTAACGTAAATGTCAGAGAGAGAGAGAGAGAGAGAGAGAGAGAGAGAGAGAGAGAGAGAGAGAGAGAGAGAGAGAGAGAGAGAGAGAGAGAGAGAGAGAGAGAGAGAGAGAGAGATAGAGAGAGACACAGAGAGAGACAGACAGAGACAGAGAGAGACAGAGACAGATAGAACAGTGATTGTGTGTGTGACAGTTAGTTACCGGTTGTCAAAAGTACTTGTCGATAGACACTTGGCCGATTGTGTAATCGCCCGTGTATGTACTCACCTAATTGTGGTTGGGGGGATCGATTCACAGCTCCTGGTCCCGCCTATTCACTGGTCGTCACTAGGTTCACTCTCTCCCTGCATGAGCCTCATCATACCTCATCTTAAAGCTATGTACGGTTCCTGCCTCCATTATATCACTTTCCAGACTGTTCCACTTCCTGACTCTATGACAAGAAATACTTCCTAACATCCCTATGAATCATCTGAGTCTTCAACTTCCAATTATGACCCCTTGTTCCTCCGTCCCACCTCTGGAACATCTGTCTCTGTCCACCTTGTCAATTCCTCTCAGAATTTTATGTCTATCATGTCACCCGTCTTTCTTCTGTCCTCCAGCGTCGTCAGGTCGATTTTCCTTAACATCTCCTAGTAGGACATGCCCCTTAGCTCCTGGCTTCGTGATTAGTCTTGTTGTCAACCTTTGCACTTTCTCTAATTTCTTGACGTGCTTGGCCAGGTTTGGGTTCCAGACTGGTGTCGAATACTCCAATATGGGCCTGACGTACACGGTGTACAGAATCTTGAACGACTCCTTACTGAGGTGTCATAATGCTACTACATACGCGGTACTACGTGCCACAATCAGCCCTACTCACACTATACTATTCACTCATCTATCCCTACCTCACCTATGCTATTTGTGCCTGGGGATCAACAGCAGCAACTCACCTAAAGCCAATAATAACCCAACAAAAAGCTGCCGTAAGAATTATCACGCAATCCAATACTAGGCAACACCCCCCTCCCCCCTACTCTTCAAAGATCTAACTTACTGTACAAAACATCCACACTTACTACTGTGCAGTCTATATGTATAGAACCATAAATTCTAATATTAATCCTGAACTAAAACACTATGTTGATAGTTGCAACAGGACCCATAGACACAATACTAGACACAAAAATCTCTATGACATTCCTCGTGTCCGGCTGAACCTCTACAAAACTTTGATGAACATAAAAGGGCCTAAAATTTGGAGCTCCCTGAGTGAAAACTCTTGAACTGCAGACTCAACCACCATTTTCAAAACTACCGTTAAAAAACATCTTATCTCCCTAACACACCCCATTACTAGCTAATAACATGAAAACCACCCATGAACACATCCAAAATAATACAGTCTTACTCTCATTATCTCTACTTCCTCCTAATTTACACTTACACTCACCTAAATGACTGTAAAAATAAAATTCTTAGGAATTTTACATTGCCTATTAAATCTTAAGTTAGTCCTAAGTTTGCCAAAGAAACTCTACCATTACATGAGCTTTAATAGAAACCTATTCGGCACGACATATAGGTATACCTAGGCATACTTAGGTATACCTAGGCCTACTAGTGGCCTTCTTTGTAACAAGTACTTTACTTTATAATTATCTTAAATATAAACCACACATTGTAATCTATACAGCGAAATAAACATTTGAATTTGAATCATGGGAATCCATACAAACTGACAATATTTTGACTCAGGAAATCGTAATGACACGATTGCAAACAAACCATACCACGGACGGGGATTTAACCCGCGATCAGAGAGTCTCAAAACTTCAGACCGTCACGTTAGCCAACGTTGGCTAACGCGACGGTCTGAAGTTTTGAGACTCTCTGATGGCGGGTTCTATCCCCGTCCGTGTTATGGTTTGACAATTTTTTGCCTGTAAATACGATATGGTTCCAAAACAAGATTTCTCTCTACCTTCTTTACTAGTCTCACCTATTTAGTTTAAACTACTAAAGTTTTGCTCCCAAAATCTATAATCTTCACAGCGTTAAAACTTCAACTAAATGTGATTACGATATTGGTTTTAGTTTTAAACTTTGCGACTCTAAACTGTCCTCTCTGCATGAAGACTTGACTAAGTGTTTTAATAATTAGTGTTGTTCATGAGGAAGCGCTGAACCCGGATGAGCTATGCAGCAGCCAGGAGAATAGGAGAGAATTTAGTTTCATCTAAGAATCTCTGTTACAAGAACAGAGAATTAAGTTTCATTTAAGAATCCCTGTTATTACAACTCCCAGCATCTAGAAACGGGACTCTCGGAGCCCAAGCTAGTCTAACCTTCACCTTAACTCATAATCTAGGTGTAATTAGATTAGCTTGGGTTCCCTTTTTGGGTTGATGGGATTACCAACCAACGAGTCTCCAATGGTTTCCCTATTTTAGGGATTTAAATACAATATACAGGTGACGTACAAGTCATAAAGAGTATTTATTGACTCCCCCCTCATTAGTCGATAGACTTTCAACCCTATCAACCAACTATAAACAAAAACGGTGGCGCAAATAAGAATTTTTTGAGATAAATACTTTTATAGCCCCACAGGCGACTTAGGGGAATCTCATCCTCAGTAATTGAGAGGTCAAATTCTGTATCAGGGACGGGGTAAGAGTGTCGGACCTCCACTTGATGCAAAATGCAGATGCAACCTTTCTTTCACCCCCTACCCCTTCCCCTCCCCCTAGAACTCCTCCTGCCCCCCATCCTCCTCCTCTTATTATTAATTATTCTCTTCAGTTCCTCTCTCTCCGTTCCTTGCTGTCTTCCCTTTCTCATTTCTTTTCATTTTTCTCTCCTCATCAAGAGAGATGAGAGACTTGAAGCTGGGGAAGGGCTAAGTCTATCTTTCGTCGGATCAAGTCCACGAGGAGTTTTGTAAGACGTTTTGCCCACTAGGAGTTTTTTTTTAAAGATTTTTCTCCACCAGGGGCTTTTTCGGACGTTTCGCCCACCAGGAGCTTCATCAGACGTTTTGCCCACCAGGAATTTTATCAGAAGTAGTGGTGGTGGTGGTAGTGGTGGTGGTGGTGTTGGTAGTGGTTGTGGTAGTGGTGGTAGTGGTGGTGGTAATAGTGGTGGTAGTAAAAGTGGTAGTGGTGGTAGTAACAGTGGTGGTAGTGGTGGTAGTAACAGTGGTGGTAGTGGTAAAAATATTAGTAGTGATGGTAGTAGTTCTCGAAAGTAATCCACTTCCAACTTCCACATAAAATATCTCTTGTATGCTTTTCTGTGTGGCAGGAATATATTTACCTCCCCCCCCTCCCCCTCACACTCCCTTTTCAAGTCACCAGTGTGACGAGAAGGCGTGAAGAGTAGGGAGAGAGCCTTCCGTTATACTAATCACTGTTTCTGATATCTAGACAGTAATATAGATAGCCAGATTGCAGTTCTTTCTTCTCTGCAGATAACCTCCATGGGAATTTCTTTTTTTTTTTTTTGCTATCTTTCCCATGTTGTTACATGTATGCTCTTCCAATTTCCTTTTCATTCTTTCGCTAGTTCCTTCCTTTCTTCCCTTCCTCTGCAACTAGGAATCCTAGTAATGCCAAGAATAGTCACTATAGCCTCTTATTCCTCCTTCACTCCGTTATTCCAACCTTCCATTCCTCCCTACATTCCTCCCTACACCTTTCCATGCCTCCCTACATTCCTCCCTTCAAACCTCCATTCCTCACTCCAGCTCTCCCGTCCTCCATCCCTCTCTCCCTCCATCCCCTCTCCACCCTCCATCCCCTCTCCACCCTCCATCCCCCTCCACCCTCCATCCCCCCTCCACCCTCCACTTCACTTACCTTATAAAAAATATATAAAAACGCTAAGAGAAAACAATTTACGTGGAAGCTACGAAGGTGCTGGAATTATAGAGAGGTTGTGTGTGTGTGTGTGTGTGTGAGAGAGAGAGAGAGAGAGACAGAGAGGATGGAGGGGGATGGGGGGTGAGTGTCAGACTGTAGCCAGCGTAGCGGTAGTCGACGGACGTGGCGATAGACAGACTCGGGGATGAGGCTACTTAAAGGACACACAATTTGGGCGACATTAATTATGCCGCAGCCTGGACAGCCGGGCGAAGGTCACGTAAAGGTCACAGGTCAAGCGGGAGTAAGGGGAAGGGTTGAGAGGGAGGGAAAGGTAAAGAGACAGGTAGGATGGAGAGAAACAGGAGAGAGATGGAAGAGGAATTAAAGAGGTTGCAATATTTTTGTATTTATATTTAAATTTAAATCTCTAATTATATATATATATATATATATATATATATATATATATATATATATATATATATATATATATATATATATATATATATATATATATATATATATAAAAACTCTCGTTTTATAATGCAGCCAAATTAAGGTGAGAAGATATTAAGAAAACTGTAAATTACACGTAGCGTTTTACTGGCAATTAAAATCTTGGCAAACTACTTTTTTACTGAAAAAAAACTTATTCAGTTTGTCTATCAATTGTTCCCGCAGCACCTGATTTTTTTTTTCATCTGTCCATCACTCCTCTAATTTGATCATTTTTTTTGGTAATAAAGGCACACATGCATCATTTGTTCAATTATTTAGAGTGAAAACCAAAATATTAACAAATACATGCAATAACATTAGTACCGTAAATCTAGATGCCATAATAACCTAACTTAATACTCTAGTCTAGAGTCATTTAATAACTCCAGAACCTGTGAGCCAAGAGATCTGAATCTAGAAACTCTTAATAACCTGAAGAATATACCAGAGTCGGCAAGCAGGACATACAATACACCAGAGTCGGCAAGCAGGACATACAATACACCAGAGTCAGCAAGCAGGACATACAATACACCAGTCAGCAAGCAGGACATACAATACACCAGTCAGCAAGCAGGACATACAATACACCAGTCAGCAAGCAGGACATACAATACACCAGTCAGCAAGCAGGACATACAATACACCAGTCAGCAAGCAGGACATACAATACACCAGTCAGCAAGCAGGACATACAATACACCAGTCAGCAAGCAGGACATACAATACACCAGTCAGCAAGCAGGACATACAATACAGCAGTCAGTAAGCAGGACATACAATACAGCAGTCAGTAACCAGGACATACAATACACCAGAGTCAGCAAGCAGGACATACAATACAGCAGTCAGTAAGCAGGACATACAATACACCACAGTCAGCAAGCTGGACATACAACACACCACAGTCAGCAAGCTGGACATACAATACACCAGAGTCAGCAAGCAGGACATACAATACACCAGAGTCAGCAAGCAGGACATACAATACACCAGAGTCAGCAAGCTGGACATACAATACACCAGAGTCAGCAAGCTGGACATACAATACACCAGAGTCAGCAAGCTGGACATACAATGAGTGTTCTAACACTGTCTCGTGAAGATGTGTCGTCCGTCAGGGTCTTGATCAAGTATCAGACACAATGCCATAAGCTGCATTGTGTCTTATTTATGAAGTAGGTGAGACACGTGCAGCAATTTGGAATCTTTAATGTCACAACGTTTCGCTTACACAGGTAATACATGGTAAAACGGGTCATCTGTATGATTAAGACCTATCAGGAGACACTTGTCATGTCTCCTGACGAATATAAACCTGCACATCTGGCTTCTTCAGTCGAACATATAGATAACAGAAGAGGTGGAAATGTAAATATGAAATGTATGCTAATTACATAATTATATATTTGCATACTATCATTATACAATACTATAATAATTTCATAACAAATTATTATTATTATTAAAGATTAGCCGGTATTCTCCCGGCCCGGGCCTTTTCCAAGTGGTGGCCCGGCCTTGACTCCCTCTTTAGGGAGTGTCTGAGACCTAAGTCTCCCATGGGAGGAGGCACAAGTACCTCCTCATCTTTGGGACTAACTGTCCCCAGGCCTAGCCACAAGCTAGGCCTCTCTGGTCTGCCATCCCCGCCACAAGGGGGTTAATGGGAATGACAGTCTTATGAGCTAAAGGCTCGGGCTCAGGCACCTACCCTACCCTAGAAGAGTTAGGCATGGTGTCGATGTTCATAACAGACTGATTATCTTGCACCATGAGTGGTGGACTGATGACCTCACACTGTCTCCAGGGGTGTGATTAATCTCTGTGTTTGACCGATAAAGCCTGCAGCGCATGGGAAACGTTTCGTCGATAGATGCCTAATGTTGCCCATGAGTCTTACCCGTCATCCTGTCGCTATTGTATACCATTTTTACGATACTTTAGCAAGTAATCGAATACCATCAGTACGTAACCCAAGGGAATGAGGTATGCGAGGTACCAATCCTTGAGATGATGGATGTGGGGTCACAATTGGAAGTTGAAGACTCAGATGAGTCACAGGGATGTCTGGAAGTATTTATTCAGTCACAGAGTTGTCAGGAAGTGGAATAGTCTGGAAAGGGAGGTGGTGGAGACAGGAATCATACATAACTTTAAGAAGAGGTATGATACAGCTCACGGAGCAGGGGGAGTGACCTAGTAGCGACCAGTGAAGAGGCGGGGCCAGGAGCTATGAATCGGCCCTGCAACCACAATTAGGCGAGTACACACACACACACATACAAGTATATTTGCAACATGGCGTCAGCTGATCAATTTGGGCTACATGGTCTCGTCTGTCATACGTCAGAAGGGAATTATGCCAGATACAAAGAAGTCAGTGACATCAAGCAAGTCTTGCCACAGCTCGTTGGCCAACAGAACGGGGACATCAGGTACTGAGGTCTGACGGAAGCCAAAAGTATTCAGATGGAGTCACAATGCTACCCTGGAAGGATGGTAAGCAGATTGCATGGGACTACATTTGTGCACATACGTTGGCTGGAGGGCTGGTGCTGCCAGTTTCAAGGGAGATGCAGAAGATCAACATATACAGTGTTGCCACCATGCTATAACTTGGTCCCAGTTTGGTCGGAGATCCTCGGAGAATGGGGCAAGTGTGCTCTAAGATTCTTCGAAGAGTTAGGTGAAAACTCTTCACGGAAACCAAGGACACCAGAACGATCAACTTCCTCTTTCAGAGACTCAGTGTTGCGATCCAGAGAAAATGCTTGCAGCATTCAGGTCACACGATCCACCGCCGGGGAGCGAATGAAGTCTTTGAGATGTCGGCTCTGTGATGTTAAGCATGATGCTCTTCCCATCTTATCTCTTTTCTCCAATATATTTTATTCACAAACATAGCATATAGAGGGTGGTAGAAGAAAATACTACTCAGCTCCAGGGGGAAACGATTGAGTTTACCATCAAACAGATTTATTCTCTTCTCGGAAGCTGTGACTTCCAGTTAGAGGTGATGCCTCCCTATAAATATATATATATATATATATATATATATATATATATATATATATATATATATATATATATATATATATTTATGGGCTAGTAACCCCTTCTCCTGTATACAATTACTAAAAAAGAGAAGAAGAAAAACTTTATAAAACTGGGTTGCTTAAATGTGCGTGGATGTAGTGCGGATGACAAGAAACAGATGATTGCTGATGTTATGAATGAAAAGAAGTTGGATGTCCTGGCCCTAAGCGAAACAAAGCTGAAGGGGGTAGGAGAGTTTCAGTGGGGGGAAATAAATGGGATTAAATCTGGAGTATCTGAGAGAGTTAGAGCAAAGGAAGGGGTAGCAGTAATGTTAAATGATCAGTTATGGAAGGAGAAAAGAGAATATGAATGTGTAAATTCAAGAATTATGTGGATTAAAGTAAAGGTTGGATGCGAGAAGTGGGTCATAATAAGCGTGTATGCACCTGGAGAAGAGAGGAATGCAGAGGAGAGAGAGAGATTTTGGGAGATGTTAAGTGAATGTATAGGAGCATTTGAACCAAGTGAGAGAGTAATTGTGGTAGGGGACTTGAATGCTAAAGTAGGAGAAACTTTTAGAGAGGGTGTGGTAGGTAAGTTTGGGGTGCCAGGTGTAAATGATAATGGGAGCCCTTTGATTGAACTTTGTATAGAAAGGGGTTTAGTTATAGGTAATACATATTTTAAGAAAAAGAGGATAAATAAGTATACACGATATGATGTAGGGCGAAATGACAGTAGTTTGTTGGATTATGTATTGGTAGATAAAAGACTGTTGAGTAGACTTCAGGATGTACATGTTTATAGAGGGGCCACAGATATATCAGATCACTTTCTAGTTGTAGCTACACTGAGAGTAAAAGGTAGATGGGATACAAGGAGAATAGAAGCATCAGGGAAGAGAGAGGTGAAGGTTTATAAACTAAAAGAGGAGGCAGTTAGGGTAAGATATAAACAGCTATTGGAGGATAGATGGGCTAATGAGAGCATAGGCAATGGGGTCGAAGAGGTATGGGGTAGGTTTAAAAATGTAGTGTTAGAGTGCTCAGCAGAAGTTTGTGGTTACAGGAAAGTGGGTGCAGGAGGGAAGAGGAGCGATTGGTGGAATGATGATGTAAAGAGAGTAGTAAGGGAGAAAAAGTTAGCATATGAGAAGTTTTTACAAAGTAGAAGTGATGCAAGGAGGGAAGAGTATATGGAGAAAAAGAGAGAAGTTAAGAGAGTGGTGAAGCAATGTAAAAAGAGAGCAAATGAGAGAGTGGGTGAGATGTTATCAACAAATTTTGTTGAAAATAAGAAAAAGTTTTGGAGTGAGATTAACAAGTTAAGAAAGCCTAGAGAACAAATGGATTTGTCAGTTAAAAATAGGAGAGGAGAGTTATTAAATGGAGAGTTAGAGGTATTGGGAAGATGGAAGGAATATTTTGAGGAATTGTTAAATGTTGATGAAGATAGGGAAGCTGTGATTTCGTGTATAGGGCAAGGAGGAATAACATCTTGTAGGAGTGAGGAAGAGCCAGTTGTGAGTGTGGGGGAAGTTCGTGAGGCAGTAGGTAAAATGAAAGGGGGTAAGGCAGCCGGGATTGATGGGATAAAGATAGAAATGTTAAAAGCAGGTGGGGATATAGTTTTGGAGTGGTTGGTGCAATTATTTAATAAATGTATGGAAGAGGGTAAGGTACCTAGGGATTGGCAGAGAGCATGCATAGTTCCTTTGTATAAAGGCAAAGGGGATAAAAGAGAGTGCAAAAATTATAGGGGGATAAGTCTGTTGAGTGTACCTGGTAAAGTGTATGGTAGAGTTATAATTGAAAGAATTAAGAGTAAGACGGAGAATAGGATAGCAGATGAACAAGGAGGCTTTAGGAAAGGTAGGGGGTGTGTGGACCAGGTGTTTACAGTGAAACATATAAGTGAACAGTATTTGGATAAGGCTAAAGAGGTGTTTGTGGCATTTATGGATTTGGAAAAGGCGTATGACAGGGTGGATAGGGGGGCAATGTGGCAGATGTTGCAAGTGTATGGTGTAGGAGGTAGGTTACTGAAAGCAGTGAAGAGTTTTTACGAGGATAGTGAGGCTCAAGTTAGAGTATGTAGGAAAGAGGGAAATTTTTTCCCAGTAAAAGTAGGCCTTAGACAAGGATGTGTGATGTCACCGTGGTTGTTTAATATATTTATAGATGGGGTTGTAAGAGAAGTAAATGCGAGGGTCTTGGCAAGAGGCGTGGAGTTAAAAGATAAAGAATCACACACAAAGTGGGAGTTGTCACAGCTGCTCTTTGCTGATGACACTGTGCTCTTGGGAGATTCTGAAGAGAAGTTGCAGAGATTGGTGGATGAATTTGGTAGGGTGTGCAAAAGAAGGAAATTAAAGGTGAATACAGGAAAGAG
>NC_091375.1:7149697-7169697 GCF_038502225.1 Cherax quadricarinatus
GTGAAGGGAGAGGGGTGGGGTGTGTGTGAAGGGAGTGGGGATGGGTGTATGTGAAGGGAGAGGGGATGGGTGTATGTGAAGGGAGAGGGGAGGGGTGTATGTGAAGGGAGAGGGGAGGGGTGTATGTGAAGGGAGAGGGGAGGGGTGTATGTGAAGGGAGAGGGGAGGGGTGTATGTGAAGGGAGTGGGGAGGGGTGTATGTGAAGGGAGAGGGGAGGGGTGTATGTGAAGGGAGAGGGGAGGGGTGTATGTGAAGGGAGAGGGGAGGGGTGTATGTGAGGGGAGAGGGTAGGAGTGCATGTGAGGGGAGAGGGTAGCTGTGTGTGTGAAGGGAGAGGGGAGGGGTGTATGTGAAGGGAGAGGGGAGGGGTGTATGTGAAGGGAGAGGGGAGGGGTGTATGTGAAGGGAGAGGGGAGGGTTGTATGTGAAGGGAGAGGGGAGGGGTGTATGTGAAGGGAGAGGGGAGGGGTGTATGTGAGGGGAGAGGGGAGGGGTGTATGTGAAGGGAGAGGGGAGGGGTGTATGTGAAGGGAGAGGGGAGGGGTGTATGTGAAGGGAGAGGGGAGGGGTGTATGTGAAGGGAGAGGGGAGGGGTGTATGTGAAGGGAGAGGGGAGGGGTATATGTGAAGGGAGAGGGGAAGGGTGTATGTGAAGGGAGAGGGGAGGGGTGTATGTGAAGGGAGAGGGGAGGGGTGTATGTGAAGGGAGAGGGGAGGGGTGTATGTGAAGGGAGAGGGGAGGGGTGTATGTGAAGGGAGAGGGGAGGGGTGTATGTGAATGGAGAGGGGAGGGGTGTATGTGAAGGGAGAGGGGAGGGGTGTATGTGAAGGGAGAGGGGAGGGGTGTATGTGAAGGGAGAGGGGATGGGTGTATGTGAAGGGAGAGGGGAGGGGTGTATGTGAAGGGAGAGGGGAGGGGTGTATTTGAAGGGAGAGGGGAGGTGTGTATGTGATGGGAGAGGGGAGGGGTGTTTGTGAAGGGAGAGGGGAGGGGTGTATGTGAAGGGAGAGGGGAGGGGTGTATGTGAAGGGAGAGGGGAGGGGTGTATGTGAAGGGAGAGGGGAGGGGTGTATGTGAAGGGAGAGGGGAGGGGTGTATGTGAAGGGAGAGGGGAGGGGGGTATGTGAAGGGAGAGGGGAGGGGTGTATGTGAAGGGAGAGGGGAGGGGTGTATGTGAAGGGAGAGGGGAGGGGTGTATGTGAAGGGAGAGGGGAGGGGTGTATGTGAAGGGAGAGGGGAGGGGTGTATGTGAAGGGAGAGGGGAGGGGTGTATGTGAAGGGAGAGGGGAGGGGTGTATGTGAAGGGAGAGGGGAGGGGTGAATGTGAAGGGAGAGGGGAGCTGTGTATGTGAGGGAGAGGGGAGGGGTGTTTGTGAGGGGAGAGGGTAGGTGTGGATGTGAGGGGAGAGGGTAGCTGTGTGTGTGAAGGGAGAGGGGAGGGGTGTGTGTGAAGGGAGAGGGGAGGGGTGTATGTGAAGGGAGAGGGGAGGGGTGTATGTGAAGGGAGAGGGGAGGGGTGTATGTGAAGGGAGAGGGGAGGGGTGTATGTGAGGGGAGAGGGTAGGAGTGCATGTGAGGGGAGAGGGTAGCTGTGTGTGTGAAGGGAGAGGGGAGGGGTGTATGTGAAGGGAGAGGGGAGGGGTGTATGTGAAGGGAGAGGGGAGGGGTGTATGTGAAGGGAGAGGGGAGGGGTGTATGTGAGGGGAGAGGGTAGGAGTGCATGTGAGGGGAGAGGGTAGCTGTGTGTGTGAAGGGAGAGGGGAGGGGTGTGTGTGAAGGGAGAGGGGAGGGGTGTATGTGAAGGGAGAGGGGAGGGGTGTATGTGAGGGGAGAGGGTAGGAGTGCATGTGAGGGGAGAGGGTAGCTGTGTGTGTGAAGGGAGAGGGGAGGGGTGTGTGTGAAGGGAGAGGGGAGGGGTGTATGTGAAGGGAGAGGGGAGGGGTGTATGTGAAGGGAGAGGGGAGGGGTGTATGTGAAGGGAGAGGGGAGGGGTGTATGTGAAGGGAGAGGGGAGGGGTGTATGTGAAGGGAGAGGGGAGGGGTGTATGTGAAGGGAGAGGGGAGGGGTGTATGTGAAGGGAGAGGGGAGGGGTGTATGTGAAGGGAGAGGGGAGGGGTGTATGTGAAGGGAGAGGGGAGGGGTGTATGTGAAGGGAGAGGGGAGGGGTGTATGTGAGGGGAGAGGGTAGGAGTGCATGTGAGGGGAGAGGGTAGCTGTGTGTGTGAAGGGAGAGGGGAGGGGTGTGTGTGAAGGGAGAGGGGAGGGGTGTATGTGAAGGGAGAGGGGAGGGGTGTATGTGAAGGGAGAGGGGAGGGGTGTATGTGAAGGGAGAGGGGAGGGGTGTATGTGAAGGGAGAGGGGAGGGGTGTATGTGAGGGGAGAGGGTAGGAGTGCATGTGAGGGGAGAGGGTAGCTGTGTGTGTGAAGGGAGAGGGGAGGGGTGTGTGTGAAGGGAGAGGGGAGGGGTGTATGTGAAGGGAGAGGGGAGGGGTGTATGTGAGGGGAGAGGGTAGGAGTGCATGTGAGGGGAGAGGGTAGCTGTGTGTGTGAAGGGAGAGGGGAGGGGTGTTTGTGAAGGGAGAGGGGAGGGGTGTATGTGAAGGGAGAGGGGAGGGGTGTATGTGAAGGGAGAGGGGAGGGGTGTATGTGAAGGGAGAGGGGAGGGGTGTATGTGAAGGGAGAGGGGAGGGGTGTATGTGAAGGGAGAGGGGAGGGGTGTATGTGAAGGGAGAGGGGAGGGGTGTATGTGAAGGGAATAGCGAGAGGACTAAAAAGTGAGGCATATACATTATGCTTCTTCTGATTTCTCTCTCTTTTTTTTCTCTTTTTTTCCTCTGTCATTTTCTCTTTCTCTGTCCTTCTCGCTGTCTGTCTTTCTTACTTTCTATCAAACATACACACACGTCTAAGGTTCTTAGCCAAAATCAAAGCGTATGGTATATGGGACAGACTAGAGGTTAAGTAAGGTTCGTCAGGAAACAGGACAAGTGTTTCCTGATGTGGGTCTTAGGTGATGACCCGCCTTCGGAGCTTTTGGTCATCTGACCAATGCCTTCCGCTGGCTTACCGGTCCATCCCTTTAAAAAGGTTTGCATCGACAGCCTCACCCACAGTAAACAGAGAGTGGTACTAAACGGAGAGGTGTCTGACAGGTTTAGAGCGGTATTCCTCAACGATCGGATCTAGGCTCAGTTTTACACAGTTTGCGTAAATGATCTAGAATGGGACTAGCATCTAAAACAGCAAAAGTTGCGAACGACACAAAATTGTGGATAATAGAGCATCCATGGCTTTGTGGGTAAGCGTGAAGAGTGGCCTGACTCAGTAGTCGAAGACCTGAAGATGAGTTTCAAACCAGGGTACGGGTGGGGTTAGAACCCATGGCGAGTCGTAAAACTCCAGGCCAGTGCGTAAGGCACTGGGCCAGCTGGCTACAATAAGATCCATTCAACTAGGCATATTTATAGACCACAGAGAGGTTAGCATGGCCATCACTGTGACCACAGTTGTTTATAAATATACCAGCTGGCCCAGTGGCTTACACACTGGCTGGAGTATTACGACTCACTCGCCATGGGTTCTAACACCACCCGTACCTTGGTTTGCAACCGTGTTATTACGATTTCGTGAGTCACGAGTTTCAAAGATGACAAGAACAAAGTGATGCATTGTGGATATTATCACATACAGAATTTGTTTCTTCTGAAATAAATTAACTTTAACAAAAGAAGTAAACGATCTTGGACTAATCTTAAACAACCTCCGAAAACAATGTCTGTCAGCTGCTGACGCAAAAGAACGCTAAGTTTAACAACCTCCGAAACAATGTCTGTCAGCTGCTGACGCAAAAGAACGCTAAGTTTAACAACCTCCGAAACAATGTCTGTCAGCTGCTGACGCAAAAGAACGCTAAGTTTAACAACCTCCGAAACAATGTCTGTCAGCTGCTGACGCAAAAGAACTCTAAGTTTTACATTTAGAGATTTCAAATATAAAACACTAGAAATGTTATTGGCTTTAAACGCACTTACACCGTAGATTTAATATTCTGTCCAGTTTTCATCTCCAAATATAAACGACGAAGCTTGACTGGAGATGATACAGTGAAGCTCATTTAAGTTCTTACCATCACTAAGAACTATCGTTTTTAAAGGGGTGGACCGGTAAGCCAGCGAAAGCCCTCGGTCAGATGACCAAAATTTCCAGCTGTGAGTCATCATACGACTAAGGTCCACGTCAGGAAACACTTGTCCTATTTCCTGACAAACCTTACCTTACCTAACCTCACCTAACCTAACCTCACCTAACCTAACCTAACCTAACCTAACCTTACCTAACCTCACCTAACCTAACCTAAATTAACCTAAGAAACAAATTATATGCCAATAGGCTCAAGGTACAGTCAAAACATGGAGTGATTTTGATGTACTCAAACACGGACAACTATTTCAAGTGCAGCGTCAGTAACTCAAGACAGAGTCATGGAAGTTTGTGGCAAGAGACGCAACACAAACGTGGGCAAAATTTATTTGCAATAAAAATTAAAGGCCAATAAAATAACTGCCCTCTGAATCTGTAGGTACTAAACAACACAGTCATTTAAGAACCAGCTGGATAAGCAGTTTGCACAACATCTAACTCGAATAGATACTATGCTGGGGGGATGGGTGCCTTCTTTTGTTCAACGAACACAGGTTTGATCAAGAACTACATCAGGACGATCATTATATAAATAATTATTATAACCCGCACACAGGGCGAAACGTTTTCCTAAGCTTCTCTCTCCTAAGTGCAGGTTATTTGTGTGTTGTTGCAGTCAGGGTATTGTGCCGCCTTCTTCACCAGGACGATCAGTTAACAGTGAGACACTCAGAACATAACAGCAGCAGTGGTACACAGGTGTTAGTTAACAATTTTTTCTTCCATTTTTTTCTATGTCATTAGTTATCGCGTGCATCGTCTTCCAGCCGGCTAGTTGGCCGGTCTGGAGAGTGAGGAGAGAGCCTTCTGCTCTTCTATACTATCCCAATTTTAGTTCTCTCCACAAATTACAGGAAAATAAAATTTATCTTATTTTCTCGGCAGATAACTTCGATATCGCCCGTAAGCTGTCTTGTTATGTGCCTTTCCTATGTGCTCCCTTGTATTCTCCTTTTCTCTTTCCTTCCTATTTCTCCCCTCCCCGGTCTGCTCCCACCTGCATATTAATCACCCCGCCCAGACCGCCACCTACTTCACTCAAACGTCACAAAAAGAGCTTCTCTCACCCGTCTGCGGCCCCACTTTCTCTCTCTCTCTCTGTCTCTCTTTCTCTCTCTCTCTAGTATTCTCCTTATTATTTATTATTACTCTTGCCTTCCTCATTTTCTCTATTCATCTCTTCTTCCTTCTAGCTGAACCTCTGCTCACTTCTTCCCCTCTACCTCTTTCCCCTCCTCCCCACACCTCAGCTTCACGCCCCCCTCCCCTAGAGTGTCATTCCCAGAATATCCCCCACATCAAATAGGTTTTTAAGCGCTTATAGCAAGAGGGTTGGCAGACACGGCACTGGGGGTCGTCTGGCACTGCCGGTGCCGAAGGAAGGGAGAGGGGAGGGGTGGTATGGGAGGGGAGGTTATAAACGTTGGGATTAGTTGAACAGAATCCTCAACGTCAAAGTCAACATATACAATGTAAAAGTTATAAATCTACCCAGTCCTTTTGGACAATTAGAATTTTAGATTTAGAAGAGGTATTGAGAACCATTAATTTGACAACAGAGCAGTAGATAAATGAAACAGATTCCCAGGTAATGTTACCGAGGCAGGAAATTTGGGTAACTCTAAATATAGGATGAACGTATGCATGGATGGGTGCGGTTGGTCGAGAGTTGAACCTTGCTAGTATAAACCAGTAGGCCTACTGCAGTGCTTTCTTACGTATTCTCGTTAACGATGCCACAAGACGGGCAGCAATTAGCGTTTTCGCTCTGGCTGTACCTTTCATAAGTCTGTCACTACATGTGACGTCATTTAGTTGCTCACAAGCGGCACCCTCTTTCCTCTAGACTCTTCATGGTGTTAGTGAGAGAAACGTCTGAAACGTCGAGTCATACATATTGTATTGCCGTGTGTACAAACAGATTTAATAAAGCTCTACACCGGGCGAAACGTGATCTCAATTAAAACTGTTTCCAAAACCTTGTTTTCTTTAAGATACACACACACACACACACACACACACACACACACACACACACACACACACACACACACACACACACATTATATATATATATATATATATATATATATATATATATATATATATATATATATATATATATATATATATATATAAATATATATATATATATATATATATATATGTCGTGCCGAATATGTAAAACTGGTCAATTAGCAAGAACTCATTTAAAATTAAGTCCTTTCTAAAATTTTCTCTTATACGTTTAAAGATATATTTTTTCATTAATGTTAATGTAAAAAATTTTAATTTTGCTCCAAAAGAATCTTAGAAAACTTACCTAACCTTATTATAACAAGAACAATTTATTTTAGCCTAACCCAACTAAATATATTTTAGATTTGTTTACAATAATTTAATACTAAACAAACACAGTGAAATATATTTTTTTCGTTAGGTTCAGAATAATTTTGGCGAAATTATTGCATACACAAATTTTCACTTGTCCTATATGGCAAGATGAGCGTTGCTATTTAAGCCAAGATCGCAAATTCTGCCTATTCGGCACGACATATATATACATATATATATATATATATATATATATATATATATATATATATATATATATATATATATATATATATATATATATATATATATATAACAGACCAGACTTCGAAATGAGCTGAGATCGGATAACAGCTGTTAAGGTTGTAAATCATTTCAAGAAACTCTAAAGTCTTTGAGAGAAAGCGAGAGATTATAAACAGGTTAACACGCTGAGACGTAGAAGGGTATCAGAAAAAGAGTGAAACACTGATAAAGGAGGAATGAGAGAGAATGATAAGAGATGAAAAGAATTATATCGAAAATCGTACTAATTGGCCAGAAGTGTGGACTCTTAGAGCACTGATAAACAGAGGAATAAAGACAAAACCTAACGTTATATTTAGATGTATCGTGTACCGACACAACAGTGTTTTACACAAATAACCCGCACACAGGAGAGAGAAGCTTACGACGACGTTTCGGTCCGACTCGGACCGAAACGTCGTCGTAAGCTCCTCTCTCCTATGTGCGGATTATTTATGTATTGTTCCAGTCACGATATTATGACTTATTGTTATTTATCAGTGCTTTCTTACTCATAACATCACACTCTTAGGATAACTTGTCTTAAGATAACATCTCACTCTTTGAATATCTCTTATGATAAGATCTCCCTCAAAAGATAACACAAACGATAGCATCTCACTACAAAGATAACACCCTCGAAAGATATCATCTAACTCATCCTATTTTATATTACACTCACAATATAACATCTCAGAATATATCACACTGAGAAGATAACACTCAGAAGATAACACTCAGAACATAACACTGAGAAAATAACACTCAGGAGATAACACTCAGAAGATAACACTCAGAACATAACACTGAGAAAATAACACTCAGGAGATAACACTCAGAAGATAACACTCAGAAAACACTGAGAAGATAACACTCAAAAGACAACAGTCAGAAGATAACACTTATAAGTTAATACACTCAAAACATACATAACACACACAGAGATACACAACACTCAGAGATACATAACACTCAGAGATACATAACACTCAGAGATACATAACACTCAGAGATACATAACACTCAGAGATACACAACGTTCAGATACAAAACACACTCAGAGATACATAACATTCAGATACATAACACACTCAGAGATACATAACACTCAGAGATACACAACATTCAGATACATAACACACTCAGAGATACATAACACTCAGAGATACACAACGTTCAGATACATAACACATACATAACACAGTGATACACACCTGTTAAACAAGAAGATAGGTAAGAACTGTTAAATATATATAAAGAATAAAGTTAACATATACACTTATATAGGTATAATATTTCTCAGGAAACAAAGATATACAATTAACTACACGAACCAATAAATATTTAACAATAACACAAATTAAACAAGAAATCATCAGTACAAAATAAATTTACTGATGGGAAATAATTCAAAATTTTGAGAAAATAATTACATAATATTAAATAAAAGTCGTAAAAAGATCGTATCAGTACCTTCATTAAAATCATTTCAAGTGAACAGATAAATAAGTTTTAATAATATCCGCCTGTTTTTATTCAGGGAAAAATGCTTCGGGGAGATAAACTTATGAGACGGGAGGGGCACGGAAAAAAAAAGGTTAGGGGGAAGAAAGACGAACACTTGTGAGAGAATTTCCCTTCCTTCCTCTCCCTGAGGAGGGGCGGGGAGGGGGTGCGGCAGCGTTTAGGGTAATTTCCTGGCCAGCAAGAACACGCTTGATGAGTGGCGCCAGATGCGTCCTAGCGAGCGCCTCTCCCACCGTTTTCATTAGCGTTGCCTTCTCCTCTCCGTCCCAAACCTGACACTAACTCCACTTTATTCCTCTGTTTTTGGGTGTTGGGGGAGGGGGGTGAGGGAGTGTTTGTGTAGAGATATTACAATATATACGTGTGTGTGTTAGGGAGGGGAGAGCACGTATGTATGGCTACAGGTGCACCTGGAGGGGCGGGGGGGGAGGGGGGGTTGGCTGCCTTGCTGGCGGGGAGGTTTCTAGGGAAGAATGGGTTTGTTTATATTTAGGGTCGAGGAGGGGCGCAACATGGGATTTTATTGTGAGTTGTGTGTTTGTGTTTGCAGCGTGTTTGCTTGGTCCAGTTTTGAGACTCTATGACCGCGGGTTCAATCCCGGCCGGGGGTATGGTTTGGTCCAGTTACTCTTTCGGGTAGAATTTCAAAATCTGTTTCTCTCTCTCTCTCTCTCTCTCTCTCTCATAATTTCGCAAAAAAATATTCTGAGCCTAACGAAAAAACATTTGTGTTTATTATTAAATTTTTGTAAACTTACCTAAATTATATTTAGTTGGATTAGGCTAAATTAAATTGCGCTTGTTATAAGGTTAGATATATGTAAGTTTTCTTAGGGTCTTCTGAACATAAGAATGGAGGAACACTGCAGAAGGCCTACTGGCCCATACAAGACAGGTCCTTATCAAAACGACCCCTACTCAAAGATTCCCAAGAATATCCTCCCGTACCCAATGGTACAAAATTATTAAATTTTACATAACATAAACGAAAAAATATATCTTTAAACGTACTAGAGAAACTTTTAGAAAGTACTTAATGTATCTTAGTCTATACACTTAGTTTACTTTAATTCAAATTCGCCACTCAGCTCACACACTGAGGGCCGTGATTCGATCCCTTGTACGGGTAAAAACATTAGGACGTGGTCCCTTAAGACACCTGTTGTCCCTGTTCGCCTATCAGTAAAATAGTGCCTGGATGTTAGTCGACTGGTATGGGTTGCATCCGGGGGACAAAACTGACCTAATTTACCCGAAATGCTTTGCATAACAAGGGGTTTTCTATACAGTGGTAAGTCAACTATGGTCTATATACGTTGTACATGTACTTGTAGAAAAAAGATTATTATTATTATTATTATTATTATTATTATTATTATTATTATTATTAAATCTTATATCGACCCCCATACCCCAGAGCAGACTAAATAATTTCTTGCACGTCTCACTTACTTGTTCGTGCACTTTCCTAGCCAATTGGAGCATGTGCCTATGGCCCTATGTTATCACATCTCGTCTGTTTCTTCATAGCCCAGTCTCTATCCGGAACTGTCTTTGGATATTATGTGGCTATCATTATTTTTTTAGTTGGATGTAAAGTCTAGCTCCATCAGACCTGTGTAAGTATTGACAAATGTCCACGCCAGGAGATATTGTCCTCTTTCCTGACGAACAAAACACGATCACCAAATTTCGCAGTTGGTGCATCCTGAATGGCTAATTAAGCCTTAGAGTAAGAGTGGCCTAAACGTTGAAGGCGATCTACCAGTACATGGCATAGCACTTTCTAATGGATCGCAGGATATGTACACTAGCCTAGCAACAAAAACCTTACATTGTGGAACGCAACGCTAATAACTAATACTTTTTAGAGCACACCTCTGCCAAGGCTGCGACTGAGTGACGGTTAATGTATTTCCTCTTTTTTGGGGTCACCCTACCTGGTGAGAGATGGCCGGTGTATTTTCTTTTTAACAGTCACACATACTGAATACACACACTCAGAGGCTTGCAAACCTGTCAATTATCTGTGAATGGGAAGTGGGGTGAGAGGTTGGCAGTTGAGAAAAAGTGAGCTGTGACGTACTGTATCGTACCGGAAGAATTCTGATAAAAACTACAACCCGAGTCTCTCAAGTCTAGCCACACTTGCCTCAGAGAGGGCACAAGGTGACGCTCCCACGTAATCAAGCCTCTGGTGGGCTGTCATCTAATACTGACTGGTGCCACACAGTGTCATATAATGGAGAGGCTGTCACTGGCTGGTGCCACACAGTGGAAAGGTTTAACAGTGACAACCACACAGCAGCAAGTGATTGTTAATAAATAATGTTATAAATTGTTGAAATTTATCTCTTGTTCTAAAATTCACTTTCCCTGGATTATCGACTGACTTCCTCTCTCTCTCTCTCTCTCTCTCTCTCTCTCTCTCTCTCTCTCTCTCTCTCTCTCTCTCTCTCTCTTTCTCTCTCTCTCTCTCTCTCTCTCTCTCTCTCTCTCTCTCTCTCACTCTTTCTCTCTCTCTCTCTCTCTCTCTCTCTCTCTCTCTCTCTCTCTCTCTCTCTCTCTCTCTCTCTCTCACACACACACACACACACACATAGGGGTCAGGAGCTATGAATCGACCCCTGCAACCACAAATAGGTGACTACACATAGGTGAGTACACACACATATACATACATACACTAACACAAGCACACATACGCGCGCGTTCTTATTTCCTTACTCGGCAATCTTCTCAGCATATTTCAAATACGCTATCCATGACGCCAAGGAATGTTATACCAGCTTAGTTCAAACACGGACTAGCCATTGACTGGGTGGAAACAGAGTCACGTTCGGGCGTTGCACCCTGGCAGTTAGAGACTTACCCTCTGCCAGTCAAGACATAAGACGGCAGGCTGAGCTTCCAACCACGTATATCCTCAATATACTACAGTATAATAGTGAGTTTATCATTCACCATCACTCTACTTAAGAATCTTTACGACAATCTTTCCTGTCCCCTTACAATCCTTCCCTCATAGCTTTCTTGTATAGTGTCCTTCCTTTTACTGTATATTTCTTATCATTCCTTCCCTATATCATTCCTTCATTATTTTTAAATAATTGTTTCCTTCACTCCTTTCCTTTCTTGGCACTCACTATTCCCTAAATATTTATTTTTGTCTCTTCCCTCGACCTCGTCCCTGAGTCAGTCCCTTGTAATCGTTTCCTCCTCTCCTTCTCCCTATCCTGGAACAGCATCCCACCCGGAAAAAATCCTACCGTCCATAAACCACCCTAAACGGGCCATAAATCAATAGTAATTAGGTACTTGCCAAGACTCCCGGCTGTGATTATCCCACCTGAGGTTCCGTAAGGGAAGAAATTACGCCGTATAACTGCTCCTACGGACGAAGGGGGCCTCCCCTAATTTCGCAACATTATTCTCTTACTTTTCGCTCCGACTAAGAGATGAGTGAGCACACACGGGGAGAGCTCGCTCGCTCGCAAGAAGAACAAACTCACTCGTGAGAGGAAAAGGAGACAGATGAACCTGAGACTCCTCGCTGATTGGCCAACTCTCCGCCCGGGACGACAGCCAATGGGGTAATTAGGAAGCGTGTTGCCAAGCGCTCCATACATTTCATCGTGCACTTCCGTGTTGGGAGGCCACTTACTCACACCTTCATCAGCGTTTTCTAACCATTTATGATAGGGGGAGAGAGGTGTTGTAGCTGCCCACAACAACATCTACCTTCTACAGATGCCTGTCAGCTGCTTGTCTGGTCGGAAGTGCTGGAAGAAAGGAGAAAGAAGACGGTTCTAGAAAAAAATAAATGAACAAATTATAACAGGGAGAGAGAGAGAGAGAGAGAGAGAGAGAGAGAGAGAGAGAGAGAGAGAGAGAGAGAGAGAGAGAGAGAGAGAGAGACCAGCAATCGATTTAAGAGACAGGAACAAGACATAATGACAACAGAAGAATTAAGAGTTATCACACACGCAAACCAAACACACACGCGCTCACACGCACATGCACGGACACACACACACACACACACACACACACACACACACACACACACACACACACACACACACACACACACATCTTCTTGGACTGCAAGAAGGCCTTTGACACAGTTCCTCACAAGAGATTAGTGCAGAAGCTAGAGCATCAGGCGCATATAACAGGAAGGGCACTGCAATGGATCAGAGAATACCTGACAGGGAGGCAACAACGAGTCATGGTACGTAATGATGTATCACAGTGGGCACCTGTGACGAGCGGGGTCCCACAGGGGTCGGTCCTAGGACCAGTGCTATTTTTGGTATATGTGAACGACATGACGGAAGGGTTAGACTCAGAAGTGTCCCTGTTTGCAGATGATGTGAAGTTAATGAGGAGAATTAAATCTGATGAGGACCAGGCAGGACTTCAAAGAGACCTGGACAGACTGGACACCTGGTCCAGCAAATGGCTTCTCGAATTTAATCCTGCCAAATGCAAAGTCATGAAGATAGGGGAAGGGCACAGAAGACCACAGACAGAGTATAGGCTAGGTGGCCAAAGACTGCAAACCTCACTCAAGGAGAAAGATCTTGGGGTGAGTATAACACCGAGCATGTCTCCGGAAGCACACATCAATCAGATAACTGCTGCAGCATATGGGCGCCTGGCAAACCTGAGAACAGCATTCCGACACCTTAGTAAGGAATCATTCAAGACACTGTACACCGTGTATGTCAGGCCCATACTGGAGTATGCAGCACCTGTTTGGAACCCGCACTTGATAAAGCACGTCAAGAAACTAGAGAAAGTACAAAGGTTTGCAACAAGGTTAGTTCCAGAGCTAAGGGGAATGTCCTATGAAGAAAGATTAAGGGAAATCGGCCTGACGACACTGGAGGACAGGAGGGTCAGGGGAGACATGATAACGACATATAAAATACTGCGTGGAATAGACAAGGTGGACAAGGACAGGATGTTCCAGGGAGGGGACACAGAAACAAGAGGCCACAATTGGAAGTTGAAGACACAAATGAGTCAGAGAGATAGTAGGAAGTATTTCTTCAGTCATAGAGTTGTAAGGCAGTGGAATAGCCTAGAAAATGACGTAGTGGAGGCAGGAACCATACACAGTTTTAAGACGAGGTTTGATAAAGCTCATGGAGCGGGGAGAGAGAGGGTCTAGTAGCAACCGGTGAAGAGGCGGGGCCAGGAGCTAGGACTCGACCCCTGCAACCACAAATAGGTGAGTACAAATAGGTGAGTACACACAATCTGAGCACTCTCACTTGGATATAATCAGAAAAGAAAGGGAGGGAGGGAGACGGCAGCTAGGAGATCAGCGGTGTAATCCTATTGGACCACTCAGAATGGACAAATAAAGTCTTGTTTTGCTTTCATATAAATGTTAATGTAATCCAACGAAAAAGACAGAGGAACTTAAGAGCCCTGCTAGCAGAATTTGGGAGGAGATAGATTGGGTAGAGAGAGAGAGTAGAGAGTAGAGAGAGAGTAGAGAACAGAGCAAGACGTCTCATCTCTCGCCTGGACCCATCCTGGATAGATCTGTCATTTCAGCAGAGCCTTCAACATAGGAGGGATGTGGGTGGCCTTACTGTTATGTACAAGGCCAATATTGTCAAAGTACCACACTTGGCTCCACTTCGTGGACAGCGTGAAACAAGCTTTTATGCCACAAGACGGGCAGAAAGCAGCAACTTCACTCTGGCTGTACCCTTCTCCAGAACATCACTTCATCTGAGATCATTTATCCCCAGGATGACTCGAGTATGGAACACATTCGTACAGCATAATGATGTCAACGAGATAAAGTCAGTTGATCAAATGAAAATGCTGGCCCACAGATGGCTCCAACTTCGTCCTGTTCCCTACTTGTATGTCTCGTAACAAAAATGTTTTCAAATGAGCTGATGTAGGTAACAGCTCTTAGCTTGTCAATAAAGTTAGGAATTCTTAACTTGTAAATAGCTTGTCAATAAAGCTAGGGATCCTTAACCTAACCTTGTCAAACCTTGCGCAAAAAAAAAAAAAGTGATGAACAGGCAGGCAGACGGATCACCACAAACACAACTCCGTAATAATAAATGAGACACTTATGCAACACTTAAGCAGCTTTATTCAAGAAACGTTTCGCCAGCCAGTGGCTTCTTCAGTCCGATGTAGAAAAACGGTGGAATATGAGAAGTCTGAGGTAACCAGTCACTCAGCCTGGAGTCGATGTGTTCAGTCACTGGCTGGTGAAACATTTCCAGAATACAGATTCATAAATGTTGCACAAGTGTCTCATTTATCGTCTTGTCGGTTAAGTAACCATTTACTGAACTCCGTGAGTACAACTCTGTAAGTACGCAAACACACACACACACACACACACACACACACACACACACACACACACACACACACACACACACACACACACACACACACAGCCTTCGGCTGTTAACCGAAAGGTTGGTGGTCGTAGTGGAGGCGGGAACCATACATAGTTTTAAGGCGAGGTATGATAGAGCTCATGGGGCAGGGAGAGAGAGGACCTAGTAGCAATCAGCGAAGAGGCGGGGCCAGGAGCTGTGAATCGACCCCTGCAACCACAAATAGGTGAGTACAAATAGGTGAGTACACACACACACACACACACACACACACACACACACACACGTACATTCTCTGACCTACTATTTTCTGTGCCCTTATACTCCTCCCTTCATCTCTCATATATCCTTCTCTACTTGAGTTCCCCCAATATTTTTCAATAATATTTTTCCCTCCTTTCCTTTATTCATATTGATTACTACTTGTAGATTTTTCCTTTCTTACCTCCCTTCCTCCGGTCCTACCTCATTGCCTTCTCTTCATCTCCTCTCCCTATCCTGGATCATCATCTCACCCGGAAAAAATCCTGCTATAAATAAACCATATTAAAAGGGTCAAACCAGGGAAGATATTGACACATTTCAGTCAGAAAACCTGAGACCAGAACACGCCAACTGACACTTGTGTCAGAAGACCTGGGACCAGAACACACCAACTGACACTTGTGTCAGAAGACCTGGGACCAGAACACACCAACTGACACACTTGTGTCAGAAAACCAGAGACCGGAACACACCAACTGACACACTTGTGTCAGAAAACCAGAGACCGGAACACACCAACTGACACACTTGTGTCAGAAAACCAGAGACCAGAACACACCAACTGACACACTTGTGTCAGAAAACCAGAGACCAGAACACACCAACTGACACACTTGTGTCAGAAAACCAGAGACCGGAACACACCAACTGACACACTTGTGTCAGAAAACCTGGGACCAGAACACACCAACTGACACACTTGTGTCAGAAAACCTGGGACCAGAACACACCAACTGACACACTTGTGTCAGAAAACCAGAGACCAGAACACACCAACTGACGCACTTGTGTCAGAAAACCAGAGACCAGAACACACCAACTGACACACTTGTATCAGAAAACCTGGGACCAGAACACACCAACTGACACACTTGTGTCAGAAAACCTGGGACCAGAACACACCAACTGACACACTTGTGTCAGAAAACCAGAGACCAGAACACACCAACTGACACACTTGTGTCAGAAAACCTGGGACCAGAACACACCAACTGACACACTTGTGTCAGAAAACCTGGGACCAGAACACACCAACTGACACACTTGTGTGAAAACCAGAGAACAAAACACACCAACTGACACACTTGTGTCAGAAAACCAGAGACCAGAACACACCAACTGACACACTTGTGTCAGAAAACCAGAGACCAGACCACACCAACTGACACACTTGTGTCAGAAAACTAGAGACCAGAACACACCAACTGACACACTTGTGTCAGAAAACCAGAGACCAGAACACACCAACTGACACACTTGTGTCAGAAAACCAGAGACCAGAACACACCAACTGACACACTTGTGTCAGAAAACCAGAGACCAGAACACACCAACTGACACACTTGTGTCAGAAAACCTGGGACCAGAACACACCAACTGACACACTTGTGTCAGAAAACCAGAGACCAGAACACACCAACTGACACACTTGTGTCAGAAAACCAGAGACCGGAACACACCAACTGACACACTTGTGTCAGAAAACCTGGGACCAGAACACACCAACTGACACACTTGTGTCAGAAAACCAGAAACCAGAACACACCAACTGACACACTTGTGTCAGAAAACCAGAGACCAGAACACACCAACTGACACACTTGTGTCAGAAAACCAGAGACCAGAACACACCAACTGACACACTTGTGTCAGAAAACCAGAGACCAGAACACACCAACTGACACACTTGTGTCAGAAAACCAGAGACCGGAACACACCAACTGACACACTTGTGTCAGAAAACCTGGGACCAGAACACACCAACTGACACACTTGTGTCAGAAAACCAGAAACCAGAACACACCAACTGACGCACTTGTGTCAGAAAACCAGAGACCAGAACACACCAACTGACACACTTGTGTCAGAAAACCAGAAACCAGAACACACCAACTGACACACTTGTGTCAGAAAACCAGAGACCAGAACACACCAACTGACACACTTGTGTCAGAAAACCAGAGACCAGAACACACCAACTGACACACTTGTGTCAGAAAACCAGAGACCAGAACACACCAACTGACACACTTGTGTCAGAAAACCAGAGACCAGAACACACCAACTGACACACTTGTGTCAGAAAACCAGAGACCAGAACACACCAACTGACACACTTGTGTCAGAAAACCAGAGACCAGAACACACCAACTGACACACTTGTGTCAGAAAACCAGAGACCAGAACACACCAACTGACACACTTGTGTCAGAAAAACAGAGACCAGAACACACCAACTGACACACTTGTGTCAGAAAACCAGAGACCAGAACACACCAACTGACACACTTGTGTCAGAAAACCAGAGACCAGAACACACAAACTGACACACTTGTGTCAGAAAACCAGAGACCAGAACACACCAACTGACACACTTGTGTCAGAAAACCAGAGACCAGAACACACCAACTGACACACTTGTGTCAGAAAACCAGAGACCAGAACACACCAACTGACACACTTGTGTCAGAAAACCTGGGACCAGAACACACCAACTGACACACTTGTGTCAGAAAACCAGAGACCAGAACACACCAACTGACACACTTGCTACGACAACATTCAAACTTTTTTTTTAACTTTTAATATTGAAATCAGAAATCAGATTACATTTTTAACTCCTTCACAAACTTTAAACGAATGAACTTTTAATTCTTTTAAACACGAGTAATTAAAAGTGTAACATGGAGACATTTTATTGCGAAAAATAATAACTATAGCTTCTATCATTACTATTACTGCTTTCACCACTACCATTACTACTACCATTACTATTACTACCATTACTATTACTACTACCATTACTACTACCATTAATACTACTATTACTACCATTACTATTACTACTATTACTACTACTACCATTACTACCATTAATACTACTATTACTACCATTACTATTACTACTACCATTACTACTACCATTAATACTACTATTACTACCATTACTATTACTACCATTACTACTACTACTACTACTACTACCATTACTACTTCCATTAATACTATTACTACTATTACTAATACCATTACTACTACCATTACTATTACTACCATTACTACTACTATTACTACCATTACTATTACTACCATTTCTACTACCATTACTACTTCCATTAATATTATTACTACTACTATTACTAATACTATTACTAATACCATTACATCTACCATTACTACTACTATTACGACCATTACTATTACTACCACTACTACTATTACTACTGAGATTCCCTTCAATGAAAGACAGTTTGGATTTAAGATAAGATTTCGTTCGGATTTTTAACCCCGGAGGGTTAGCCACCCAGGATAACCCAAGAAAGTCAGTGCGTCATCGAGGACTGTCTAACTTATTTCCATTGGGGTCCTTAATCTTGTCCCCCAGGATGCGACCCACACCAGTCGACTAACACCCAGGTACCTATTTGCTGCTAGGTGAACAGGACAACAGGTGTAAGGAAACACGTGTCGAAATGTTTCCACCCGCCGGGAATCGAACCCGGGCCCTCCGTGTGTGAAGCGGGAGCTTTAGCCACCAGGCCACCGGGCCACTTGTGTCAGAAAACCTGGGACCAGAACACACCAACTGACACACTTGTGTGAAAACCAGAGAACAAAACACACCAACTGTCACCTTCAACTGACGTTCGTTTTTTGTTGAGTGATTTTAATATTGTAAATATACAAGTCTGGCCTTATAACATTGGCTTATCTAAATAAAGCTTCTGATAAAATTAATCACATTTTACATGGACAAAACTTCCTGGGAAAAAGTTTGGCATAGATAACATTCGTCAGGAAACAGGACAAGTGTTTCCTGACGCTGGTCTTAGTCAGATGATGACCTGCAGCTGGAGGTTTTGGTCACCTGACCGAGGCCTTCCGCTGGCTTACCGGTCCAACTCTTTCTAATGCTTTACGAAATTTAAAATTATTATTGTTTGTGTAATTTTGTGTTAAGTTCCGGAAATGTATTTAGATGATATTACTGAACTACACTAATAATATATTGCACTTACCAATATATGGTCGTTTATTCACCAAGAAATAAGACGAGTCTCCTCACACAAGTCTTTGTCAAACAATGACTTTTGTTTAAAATTTCTCTACCTTCGCATAAATAGACTTTTGTTGAAGGTACACTTATTATAATCATGGGGGAACGCTAAACCCGTAGGGTTTATACAGCTCCTGCCGGGGGGGGGAGATGGAAGGTATTCAGGCTTAATTCAGGGAACTGTAGCACAGATCCAATTCCCTAGATCAAGAGCCCCTCACCAGCATCAAGGAACCTTCCTTGAGGGTATTAAATTGGACAGTTAATTGGGCTTGAATTCAAGCCTATCTAGTCATTAAGGTTTAATATCACCTATTTACTACTAGGCAAAAGCACTTTAATCCCTTAAATAAGGATTAAAACTTTTTGTATATATAAATCTCAGAAGCATACACCTCCTGGTGTATACAAGATATCGTCAATGATTCCTTACTGTTTGGATCACTACTACTAATACTACTATTACGCTATTACTATCGCTCTTGCTACCGCTAATACCACTATTAGCAACACTACGGTATTACTACCGCTAATACCACTATTAACAACACTATGGTATTACTACCGCTAATACCACTATTAACAACACTACGGTATTAATACCGCTAATACCACTATTAACAACACTACGGTATTAATACCGCTAATACCACTATTAACAACACTATGGTATTACTACCGCTAATACCACTATTAACAACACTATGGTATTACTACCGCTAATACCACTATTAACAACACTACGGTATTAATACCGCTAATACCACTATTAACAACACTATGGTATTACTACCGCTAATACCACTATTAACAACACTATGGTATTACTACCGCTAATACCACTATTAACAACACTACGGTATTACTACCGCTAATACCACTATTAACAACACTATGGTATTACTACCGCTAATACCACTATTAACAACACTATGGTATTA
>NC_091375.1:7174697-7207197 GCF_038502225.1 Cherax quadricarinatus
TTAATAAAAATACACTAAAGCAGAATAGACATCTTTACTGAAATAACGTTTCGCTTGGAGACCAAACTTTTTCAAGTCGACAAAGTTTACACGCCTGACAAAGAGTCAGGCGAGGGAAGGGAAGGGGTCAGGCAGGTTTGTCAGGAAACAGGACAAGTGTTTATTGACGCGGGTCTTAGTCATATGATGACCCACAGCTGGAGCTTTTGGTCATCTGACTGAGGCCTTCCACTGGTTTACCCGTCCACCACTTTATTGGCTATAACCATTAGATTACTATCACTGGCCTATTACTATACCACCAGCTAACTCTCACACCTGTTTCAGTTCACTTCATTTCTGGGAGGTGTGTTCGTTCTTATGCACACACTCGCCTTAGAGACGATTTGGAGAGAAAGCATTTGTACATTTAGTCTCGTGACATACTGGTCTCTGTTTTACAAGCTAGTCCCTGACCAGGAACAAGGACATTAGTATATCAAACATGATATACTTAAAAGCTAGCCCCTGAGCAGGAGTTGGGCACTCTGACAAACTGGCCAGTACCTTCACATATGTTTGTAGATGAATGGTTCAGAGAACCGACATGTTGATAAATTAGACACATGTGCAACTCTTGGGTATCTTTATTGAGGAAACGTTTCGCCACACAATGGCTTCATCAGTCCATACAAAGGAGAATCTTGAAGAACAGGAGGAGAATGAGGTAATCAGTCCCTCAACCTTGAGTCGATGTGATCAATCCATCAATCTTGAATAGAATACGGCATACGTGCGGAGAAGGAGCTTATAAACCGTTGGTAGGAGAGGTGTAGCAGTCATAGGCGGTGTAACATTTGTTCAATGTGGAAGTAGGTCGTGCCCAAGAATTAGGCAAGCGAAGAATTCCCAAGTATTAAGATCCTACCTCTCCTACCAACGGTTTATAAGCTCCTTCTCCGCACGTATGCCGTATTCTATTCAAGATTGATGGACTGACCACATCGACTCAAGGTTGAGGGACTGATTACCTCATTCTCCTCCTGTTCTTCAAGATTCTCCTTTGTATGAACTGATGAAGCCACTGTGTGGCGAAACGTTTCCTCAATAAAGATACCCAAGAGTTGCACATGTGTCTAATTTATCCACATTATGTTTCTTCTCATCCACGACTCAGGCACCAAACCAATACTTTCCTATATCCTTTCCAAATCTAAATTTATTCAAATCGAATCAATTGCTTAGAATACTCTCTTAGTTAAATATTTTTAACACGTTAATTATATACCTTCTATATAGTCCTGTTTTTTTTTCTATTTGTGCACCTCAATCACATTCCCCCTAATTCTGCTTCTATAGAGGGCAAACTCAATGCCCTCGGCACATCTTCTCAGAGGTTTTTTAAAAATAGCTTCATTTATAATTTCCGGGGCATTTATGTTCATTCTTTAATGGTGTAGGATTTACATAATTTAGGAGCTGATGTTTTATTAAGCAGAAACAAAGACTAATAATATCCATGGAGCTGTTATCTTAAATTTTTAAATAAATGATTAAATTCTTTCTAAACTTATTATTATTATTAAAGATTCGCCGGTATTCTCCCGGCCCGGGCCTTTTCCAAGTGGTGGCCCGGCCTTGGCTCCCTCTTGAGGGAGTGTCTGAGACCTAAGTCTCCCATGGGAGGAGGCACAAGTACCTCCTCATCTTCGTTCTAAACTTCTTAGTTGGGAAGCGAATCATAATAACAAATGCCAATTCTCCTTTTATACTGCTAATTAATGTTAGGTTACTTAATTAACATGCATGTAGGGATTCAGTTTTTTCATATTTTTTTCTAATTAAATATTGCCCAATAATGTTATATTTATCAAGAGTAATACCCTTGAAGGTATTAATAGATAACTTCAAGGGAGGTTCCTTGACACTGGTGAGGGGCTCTTGATCTAGGGAATTGAATCTCTGCTCCAGTGCACTGAACTGTGCCTGAATACCTTCCATCCCCCCCCCCCACATGCGCTGTATAACCCCTACAGATTTAGCGTTCCCTCATGATTATAATAATTTAAGTGTTCCTTCAACAAAATTCTATTTATGCGAAGGTAGAGAAATTATAAACAATTAAAAGTCATTGTTTGACAAAGACTTGTGTGAGGAGACTCGTCTTATTTCTTGGTGAATAAACGACCATATATTGGTAAGTGCAATATGTTATTAGTGTAGTTCAGTAATATCATCTAAATACATTTCCGGAACTTAACACAAAATTACACAAACAATAACAAATAATTTGAAATTTCGTAAAGCATTAGAAAGAGTTGGACCGGTAAGCCAGCGGAAGGCCTCGGTCAGATGACCAAAGACTCAAGCTACGGGTCATCATGTGACCAAGACCAGCGTCAGGGACACTTGTCCTGCTTCCTGACAAAATGCTGAAAGTTACGTAAACTCGCAAAGCAAAGTTTAAATATTTACAACTTATATGAATCAGGATATGGAGAAAACTCGTTTAAGACACGTTTAATACATTATAACGACGAGCTAATAAAGTAGGGAATGTGTCTGTAACATGACCTGAATATCTTTTCCCAAATAGAGATAGTAGCAGTGGTCGTCCAACCACGACTATCATTATAGCTGCTACTGCAAGGCTGGAAATGCAATCGCCTCACACACAGTTTCCATGGTTCAGTCCTCGGCATGGAGGGAAACGCTGGGCACTTGACACCTGCTGTCCCTGTTCACCGAGCAGTAACTAGGTACCCGGGTGTTAGTCAACTGTTGTGGGTTGCATCCTGTTGGACAAAATTAAATAACCCCAATGGAAATAAGCCAGTCCTCTATGACGCACTAATTTTCTTGTGTTATCCTGGGTAGATAACCCTCCCACGGGTTTAAAATCTACTATTATTACTACTAGTAGTACTACTACTAATAATAATAAATCAAAATCTGGTTGGAGTCATCGGAACTAAGTATATCTTAGACCGGTTGACAATGAACCACAAGGAGCATGTTAGTAATCAGCTGGTTGTGTTAGTTCAGCTGGTTGTGTTAGTTCAGCTGGTTGTGTTAGTTTCAGCTGGTTGTGCGGGAATGTGGGGAGAGAGCCATTTGTTATTCAACCATAAAGATCTAGAGTGCTAGAACGTAGTTAGACGGTTGCTAGTCCTGATCTGACAGCCTCGACACAAACTATGGAGTTCACTGTTCTCTCTCACACACACCTAGGGTCACCTGCCGCAAACTTAAATAGTTAACCCTAGTTCCTCGCATCCCGTTTTCTGCTGGCTATCGCTACCTATCTCTGTCGCTTTTATTTCCCGCACTTTTCCTTCCCCCTGTTATTTCTGGCAACTGGAGCATCAGTTAGGCTGCCTCACGCACCTTCCTTACGATGCCATTCAACAGATAATAACTGAAGGAGATGGAACGATGGGGCATTGCAATTTTGGTTTCTACTTGTTTGAGGGTTGTTTCTTTGTGGCTGTTGTTGTTGTTGGTGTGGTTGTTATTACTTTTATTACTGTTGTTGGTATGATTGTCTTGGTGTATTTTTTCCTTCTCGTATTAATTTTTAACTATTCGACTTAAATTACACTTGTCATAATAAGGTTAGGTAAGTTTTCTAAAGTTCTTTTGGTACAAAATTATTAATTTTTACATTAACATAAATGAAAAAATATATCTTTAAACGCAGAGAGAAAATTTTAACAAGGACTTAATTTTAAACGAGTTCTTGCTAACTGACCAGTTTTTCCTATTCGGTACCACATTATATATATATATATATATATATATATATATATATATATATATATATATATATATATATATGTTATAATATACACAAAGAAATATGTATGTCTCAATATACTTTGATAATTTACTTTAGTCTGCATTAGATATTAAAATAGTAACGTTACTTCAAGTTAGTCGTGGCGCTAATGCCTCTTTTGCACTCAAAAATTCTCAAGTCCAGAATTTTTTCGCAACTGGTTTTGTTGATGAGGTGTTTGTAGTTTATCAATTCTGTAGTTACAGGAGGAAAGTTATGCTGGTGTTGTTCAGTCTCACTGTTTAATTTACCGTAGGTTTGGATTTTATCTCGTGAGTGAGTTGACATATATAGTGTGACTGGCACAGCTGCAGACAGATATCTAGTGTGACTGGCACAGCTGCAGACAGATATCTAGTGTGACTGGCACAGCTGCAGACAGATATATAGTGTGACTGGCACAGCTGCAGACAGATATATAGTGTGACTGGCACAGCTGCAGATATATAGTGTGACTGGCACAGCTGCAGACAGATATATAGTGTGACTGGCACAGCTGCAGACAGATATATAGTGTGACTGGCACAGCTGCAGACAGATATATAGTGTGACTGGCACAGCTGCAGACAGATATATAGTGTGACTGGCACAGCTGCAGATATATAGTGTGACTGGCACAGCTGCAGACAGATATATAGTGTGACTGGCACAGCTGCAGACAGATATATAGTGTGACTGGCACAGCTGCAGACAGATATATAGTGTGACTGGCACAGCTGCAGACAGATATATAGTGTGACTGGCACAGCTGCAGACAGATATATAGTGTGACTGGCACAGCTGCAGATATATAGTGTGACTGGCACAGCTGCAGACAGATATATAGTGTGACTGGCACAGCTGCAGACAGATATATAGTGTGACTGGCACAGCTGCAGACAGATATATAGTGTGACTGGCACAGCTGCAGACAGATATATAGTGTGACTGGCACAGCTGCAGACAGATATATAGTGTGACTGGCACAGCTGCAGACAGATATATAGTGTGACTGGCACAGCTGCAGACAGATATATAGTGTGACTGGCACAGCTGCAGACAGATATATAGTGTGACTGGCACAGCTGCAGACAGATATATAGTGTGACTGGCACAGCTGCAGACAGATATATAGTGTGACTGGCACAGCTGCACACAGATATATAGTTTGACTGGCACAGCTGCAGACAGATATATAGTGTGACTGGCACAGCTGCAGACAGATATATAGTGTGACTGGCACAGCTGCAGATATATAGTGTGACTGGCACAGCTGCAGACAGATATATAGTGTGACTGGCACAGCTGCAGACAGATATATAGTGTGACTGGCACAGCTGCAGACAGATATCTAGTGTGACTGGCACAGCTGCAGACATATAGTGTGACTGGCACAGCTGCAGACAGATATATAGTGTGACTGGCACAGCTGCAGACAGATATATAGTGTGACTGGCACAGCTGCAGACAGATATATAGTGTGACTGGCACAGCTGCAGACAGATATATAGTGTGACTGGCACAGCTGCAGACAGATATATAGTGTGACTGGCACAGCTGCACACAGATATATAGTGTGACTGGCACAGCTGCAGACAGATATATAGTGTGACTGGCACAGCTGCACACAGATATATAGTGTGACTGGCACAGCTTCAGACAGATATATAGTGTGACTGGCACAGCTGCAGACAGATATATAGTGTGACTGGCACAGCTGCAGACAGATATATAGTGTGACTGGCACAGCTGCACACAGATATATAGTGTGACTGGCACAGCTGCAGACAGATATATAGTGTGACTGGCACAGCTGCAGACAGATATACAGTGTGACTGGCACAGCTGCAGACAGATATATAGTGTGACTGGCACAGCTGCAGACAGATATATAGTGTGACTGGCACAGCTGCAGACAGATATATAGTGTGACTGGCACAGCTGCAGACAGATATACAGTGTGACTGGCACAGCTGCAGACAGATATATAGTGTGACTGGCACAGCTGCAGACAGATATATAGTGTGACTGGCACAGCTGCAGACAGATATACAGTGTGACTGGCACAGCTGCAGACAGATATATAGTGTGACTGGCACAGCTGCAGACAGATATATAGTGTGACTGGCACAGCTGCAGACAGATATACAGTGTGACTGGCACAGCTGCAGACAGATATACAGTGTGACTGGCACAGCTGCAGACAGATATATAGGGTGGAAAATTTATTGAATATAGAATCTATGATGTAAAAGAAAACATTAAAGAATATGGAAGTAACTCAATATGTGATAGATAATGTAAACCATAGAGGAATTTAGATCTTTCCTATAATAGACAAAATTACCGAATAGGCCTAACTCCTTTACAATTTGGTCTCCCCCCCCCATAAAAAAAAATTCTTATAGATTGATAGCAATATTAGTTCATTTAAAATGTACAAGTATATTTTTTGACCAAAACTAACTTAAAAATTTCACGTAAGTTAAATATATCAAAGACCATTTAAAATTTCTTTGATATTACGTACTTAAAACCAGTGATATATATTTTTTTTCATTATTTTCAGATTGATTTCACAGATTTATGGCCAAAAAAAAATCACTCTGCTTATTCGGCAGAAATGAACCTTGCTTTATAGGCCTAACTCTTCGGTTTGTCTTACACGGTACGACACACACACACACACACACACACACACACACACACACACACACACACACACTTCAGTAAATCAATTGAAAATTAAAACAATTCAGCTGTAAAAGAGTTTTCCCTTTCGCAGGTGCCTACACCCTATAGTGTTGTCATGACTGAGGTGCCAGACGTAGGAATTAAGCCCCCCCCCCCATCTGGCAGCGCTCGTAAATAAAGGTGATACCAGGAAGTAAACGCACTTAGCGAGCGCACTTCTGGCGAACGTGGCAGCCAGCCACCGATAACTCTCTCACTATCTTGCAATATGGTTTGTGTGAAGCGTACACAAACACACACAATTCTTTAGTACACACACACTGCAAATAGGTGAGTACGTACACACACACACACAGAATACCAGTTGATAAGGAAAGACATGAAATAGGGGAGAGGAGTGTCACTGTTAATTAGAAATCAGCGTAATTTTGAATAGGTGAGAGGGATAAACACACGAGAACATAGCCATGTCATAGTAGGTTCAGTTAAGCTCGGGGGACCCAAAGTAGTAGTTGCAGTGATATAAAACCCGTAAGTGCAATATATTATTAGTCTAGTTCAGTAATATCATCTAAATACATTTCCAGAACTTAACACAAAATTACACAAACAATAACATATAATTTGAAATTTCGTAAAGTATTAGAAAGAGTTGGACCGGTAAGCCAGCGGAAGGTCTCGGTCAGATGTCTGAAGGCTCAAGCTGTGGGTCATCATGTGACTAACACTCGCGTCAGGAAACACGTGTCCTGCTTCCTGACAAACCTGAGAAAATGTTTAAAGTTACTTAAACTCGCAGAGCAAAGTTTAAATGTTTACAACGTATATGAATCATGACGAAAACTCGTTTAAGACACGTTTAATACATTACAACGACGAGCTAGTAAAGTACGTAATGTGTCTGTAACCAATTTAAATTTATTTGATATTTAAAACCAGTGATGCACATATATATTTTTTTTCATTATTTTACATAGATTTCACATATTTCTGACAAAAAAAAATTACGCTAATTATCATAAGGGATTTGAACCATAGGTAGATTGAATGGGAGAACTGGGAGCCACATGGGGGACTGGGAGCCACATGGGGGTCTGGGAGCCACATGGGGGACTGGGAGCCACATGGGGGTCTGGGAGCCACATGGGGGTCTGGGAGCCACATGGGGGACTGGGATCCACATGGGAGAACTGGGAGCCACATGGGGGACTGGGAGCCACATGGGGGACTGGGAGCCACATGGGGGTCTGGGAGCCACATGGGGGACTGGGAGCCACATGGGGGACTGGGAGCC
Organism: Cherax quadricarinatus; assembly: GCF_038502225.1. Lineage (NCBI taxonomy): Eukaryota > Metazoa > Arthropoda > Malacostraca > Decapoda > Parastacidae > Cherax > Cherax quadricarinatus. The sequence goes on from NC_091375.1 coordinate 7,182,482, forward strand.
ACATGGGGGACTGGGAGCCACATGGGGGTCTGGGAGCCACATGGGGGACTGGGAGCCACATGGGGGTCTGGGAGCCACATGGGGGACTGGGAGCCACATGGGGGTCTGGGAGCCACATGGGGGACTGGGAGCCACATGGGGGACTGGGAGCCACATGGGGGACTGGGAGCCACATGGGGGTCTGGGAGCCACATGGGGGACTGGGAGCCACATGGGGGTCTGGGAGCCACATGGACTGGGAGCCACATGGGGGTCTGGGAGCCACATGGGGGACTGGGAGCCACATGGGGGTCTGGGAGCCACATGGGGGACTGGGAGCCACATGGGGGTCTGGGAGCCACATGGGGGACTGGGAGCCACATGGGGGACTGGGAGCCACATGGGGGTCTGGGAGCCACATGGGGGACTGGGAGCCACATGGGGGTCTGGGAGCCACATGGGGGTCTGGGAGCCACATAGGGGACTGGGAGCCACATGGGGGACTGGGAGCCACATGGGGGACTGGGAGCCACATGGGGGACTGGGAGCCACATTGGGGACTGGGAGCCACATGGGGGACTGGGAGCCACATGGGGGACTGGGAGCCACATGGGGGACTGGGAGCCACATGGGGGACTGGGAGCCACATTGGGGACTGGGAGCCACATGGGGGACTGGGAGCCACATTGGGGACTGGGAGCCACATTGGGGACTGGGAGCCACATGGGGGACTGGGAGCCACATGGGGGACTGGGAGCCACATGGGGGACTGGGAGCCACATGGGGGTCTGGGAGCCACATGGGGGACTGGGAGCCACATGGGGGACTGGGAGCCACATGGGGGTCTGGGAGCCACATGGGGGTCTGGGAGCCACATAGGGGACTGGGAGCCACATGGGGGACTGGGAGCCACATGGGGGACTGGGAGCCACATGGGGGACTGGGAGCCACATTGGGGACTGGGAGCCACATTGGGGACTGGGAGCCACATGGGGGACTGGGAGCCACATGGGGGACTGGGAGCCACATTGGGGACTGGGAGCCACATGGGGGACTGGGAGCCACATTGGGGACTGGGAGCCACATTGGGGACTGGGAGCCACATGGGGGACTGGGAGCCACATGGGGGACTGGGAGCCACATGGGGGACTGGGAGCCACATGGGGGTCTGGGAGCCACATGGGGGACTGGGAGCCACATGGGGGACTGGGAGCCACATGGGGGACTGGGAGCCACATGGGGGACTGGGAGCCACATGGGGGACTGGGAGCCACATGGGGGTCTGGGAGCCACATGGGGGTCTGGGAGCCACATGGGGGACTGGGAGCCACATGGGGGTCTGGGAGCCACATGGGGGACTGGGAGCCACATGGGGGACTGGGAGCCACATGGGGGTCTGGGAGCCACATGGGGGTCTGGGAGCCACATGGGGGACTGGGAGCCACATGGGGGTCTGGGAGCCACATGGGGGTCTGGGAGCCACATGGGGGTCTGGGAGCCACATGGGGGACTGGGAGCCACATGGGGGTCTGGGAGCCACATGGGGGACTGGGAGCCACATGGGGGTCTGGGAGCCACATGGGGGACTGGGAGCCACATGGGGGTCTGGGAGCCACATGGGGGACTGGGAGCCACATGGGGGTCTGGGAGCCACATGGGGGTCTGGAAACCTGAAGGGCTGAGTTGACGGAGGTGATTAGGAAAAACGTTTCGAGTCAGTAAATACAGAACAATACTTAATTTAGATGTGAGCAGGACCTGTGTTGAGGTGTGAGACTTGTGTTGAGGTGTGAGACTTGTGTTGAGGTGTGAGACTTGTGTTGAGGTGTGAGACTTGTGTTGAGGTGTGAGACTTGTGTTGAGGTGTGAGACTTGTGTTGAGGTGTGAGACTTGTGTTGAGGTGTGAGACTTGTGTTGAGGTGTGAGACTTGTGTTGAGGTGTGAGACTTGTGTTGAGGTGTGAGACTTGTGTTGAGGTGTGAGACTTGTGTTGAGGTGTGGGACCTGTGTTGAGGTGTGAGACTTGTGTTGAGGTGTGAGACTTGTGTTGAGGTGTGAGACTTGTGTTGAGGTGTGAGACTTGTGTTGAGGTGTGAGACTTGTGTTGAGGTGTGAGACTTGTGTTGAGGTGTGAGCCTTGTGTTGAGGTGTGAGACTTGTGTTGAGGTGTGAGACTTGTGTTGAGGTGTGAGACCTGTGTTGAGGTGTGAGACTTGTGTTGAGGTGTGAGACTTGTGTTGAGGTGTGAGACTTGTGTTGAGGTGTGAGACTTGTGTTGAGGTGTGAGACTTGTGTTGAGGTGTGAGACTTGTGTTGAGGTGTGAGACTTGTGTTGAGGTGTGAGACTTGTGTTGAGGTGTGAGACCTGTGTTGAGGTGTGAGACTTGTGTTGAGGTGTGAGACTTGTGTTGAGGTGTGAGACTTGTGTTGAGGTGTGAGACCTGTGTTGAGGTGTGAGACTTGTGTTGAGGTGTGAGACCTGTGTTGAGGTGTGAGACTTGTGTTGAGGTGTGAGACCTGTGTTGAGGTGTGAGACTTGTGTTGAGGTGTGAGACTTGTGTTGAGGTGTGAGACCTGTGTTGAGGTGTGAGACTTGTGTTGAGGTGTGAGACCTGTGTTGAGGTGTGAGACTTGTGTTGAGGTGTGAGACTTGTGTTGAGGTGTGAGACCTGTGTTGAGGTGTGAGACTTGTGTTGAGGTGTGAGACTTGTGTTGAGGTGTGAGACCTGTGTTGAGGTGTGAGACTTGTGTTGAGGTGTGGGACTTGTGTTGAGGTGTGAGACTTGTGTTGAGGTGTGAGACCTGTGTTGAGGTGTGAGACTTGTGTTGAGGTGTGGGACTTGTGTTGAGGTGTGAGACTTGTGTTGAGGTGTGAGACTTGTGTTGAGGTGTGAGACTTGTGTTGAGGTGTGAGACCTGTGTTGAGGTGTGAGACCTGTGTTGAGGTGTGAGACTTGTGTTGAGGTGTGAGACTTGTGTTGAGGTGTGAGACCTGTGTTGAGGTGTGAGACCTGTGTTGAGGTGTGGGACTTGTGTTGAGGTGTGAGACTTGTGTTGAGGTGTGGGACCTGTGTTGAGGTGTGAGACCTGTGTTGAGGTGTGAGACTTGTGTTGAGGTGTGAGACTTGTGTTGAGGTGTGAGACCTGTGTTGAGGTGTGAGACCTGTGTTGAGGTGTGAGACTTGTGTTGAGGTGTGAGACCTGTGTTGAGGTGTGAGACTTGTGTTGAGGTGTGAGACTTGTGTTGAGGTGTGAGACCTGTGTTGAGGTGTGAGACTTGTGTTGAGGTGTGAGACTTGTGTTGAGGTGTGAGACTTGTGTTGAGGTGTGAGACCTGTGTTGAGGTGTGAGACTTGTGTTGAGGTGTGAGACCTGTGTTGAGGTGTGAGACTTGTGTTGAGGTGTGAGACCTGTGTTGAGGTGTGAGACTTGTGTTGAGGTGTGAGACTTGTGTTGAGGTGTGAGACCTGTGTTGAGGTGTGAGACTTGTGTTGAGGTGTGAGACTTGTGTTGAGGTGTGAGACTTGTGTTGAGGTGTGAGACCTGTGTTGAGGTGTGAGACTTGTGTTGAGGTGTGAGACTTGTGTTGAGGTGTGAGACTTGTGTTGAGGTGTGAGACTTGTGTTGAGGTGTGAGACTTGTGTTGAGGTGTGAGACTTGTGTTGAGGTGTGAGACTTGTGTTGAGGTGTGAGACTTGTGTTGAGGTGTGAGACTTGTGTTGAGGTGTGAGACTTGTGTTGAGGTGTGAGACTTGTGTTGAGGTGTGAGACTTGTGTTGAGGTGTGAGACTTGTGTTGAGGTGTGAGACTTGTGTTGAGGTGTGAGACTTGTGTTGAGGTGTGAGACTTGTGTTGAGGTGTGAGACTTGTGTTGAGGTGTGAGACTTGTGTTGAGGTGTGAGACTTGTGTTGAGGTGTGAGACTTGTGTTGAGGTGTGAGACTTGTGTTGAGGTGTGAGACTTGTGTTGAGGTGTGAGACTTGTGTTGAGGTGTGAGACTTGTGTTGAGGTGTGAGACTTGTGTTGAGGTGTGAGACTTGTGTTGAGGTGTGAGACTTGTGTTGAGGTGTGAGACTTGTGTTGAGGTGTGAGACTTGTGTTGAGGTGTGAGACTTGTGTTGAGGTGTGAGACTTGTGTTGAGGTGTGAGACTTGTGTTGAGGTGTGAGACTTGTGTTGAGGTGTGAGACTTGTGTTGAGGTGTGGGACCTGTGTTGAGGTGTGAGACTTATGTTGAGGTGTGAGACTTGTGTTGAGGTGTGAGACTTGTGTTGAGGTGTGAGACTTGTGTTGAGGTGTGGGACCTGTGTTGAGGTGTGGGACCTGTGTTGAGGTGTGGGACCTGTGTTGAGGTGTGGGACCTGTGTTGAGGTGTGAGACTTGTGTTGAGGTGTGGGACCTGTGTTGAGGTGTGGGACCTGTGTTGAGGTGTGAGACTTGTGTTGAGGTGTGGGACCTGTGTTGAGGTGTGAGACTTGTGTTGAGGTGTGAGACTTGTGTTGAGGTGTGGGACCTGTGTTGAGGTGTGGGACCTGTGTTGAGGTGTGAGACTTGTGTTGAGGTGTGAGACTTGTGTTGAGGTGTGAGACTTGTGTTGAGGTGTGGGACCTGTGTTGAGGTGTGAGACTTGTGTTGAGGTGTGAGACTTGTGTTGAGGTGTGGGACCTGTGTTGAGGTGTGGGACCTGTGTTGAGGTGTGAGACTTGTGTTGAGGTGTGAGACTTGTGTTGAGGTGTGAGACTTGTGTTGAGGTGTGAGACTTGTGTTGAGGTGTGGGACCTGTGTTGAGGTGTGAGACTTGTGTTGAGGTGTGAGACTTGTGTTGAGGTGTGAGACTTGTGTTGAGGTGTGAGACTTGTGTTGAGGTGTGGGACCTGTGTTGAGGTGTGGGACCTGTGTTGAGGTGTGGGACCTGTGTTGAGGTGTGGGACCTGTGTTGAGGTGTGAGACTTGTGTTGAGGTGTGGGACCTGTGTTGAGGTGTGGGACCTGTGTTGAGGTGTGAGACTTGTGTTGAGGTGTGGGACCTGTGTTGAGGTGTGAGACTTGTGTTGAGGTGTGAGACTTGTGTTGAGGTGTGGGACCTGTGTTGAGGTGTGGGACCTGTGTTGAGGTGTGAGACTTGTGTTGAGGTGTGAGACTTGTGTTGAGGTGTGAGACTTGTGTTGAGGTGTGGGACCTGTGTTGAGGTGTGAGACTTGTGTTGAGGTGTGAGACTTGTGTTGAGGTGTGGGACCTGTGTTGAGGTGTGGGACCTGTGTTGAGGTGTGAGACTTGTGTTGAGGTGTGAGACTTGTGTTGAGGTGTGGGACCTGTGTTGAGGTGTGAGACTTGTGTTGAGGTGTGGGACCTGTGTTGAGGTGTGGGACCTGTGTTGAGGTGTGAGACTTGTGTTGAGGTGTGGGACCTGTGTTGAGGTGTGGGACCTGTGTTGAGGTGTGAGACTTGTGTTGAGGTGTGAGACTTGTGTTGAGGTGTGAGACTTGTGTTGAGGTGTGAGACTTGTGTTGAGGTGTGAGACTTGTGTTGAGGTGTGAGACTTGTGTTGAGGTGTGAGACTTGTGTTGAGGTGTGAGACTTGTGTTGAGGTGTGAGACTTGTGTTGAGGTGTGAGACTTGTGTTGAGGTGTGAGACTTGTGTTGAGGTGTGAGACTTGTGTTGAGGTGTGAGACTTGTGTTGAGGTGTGAGACTTGTGTTGAGGTGTGAGACTTGTGTTGAGGTGTGAGACTTGTGTTGAGGTGTGAGACTTGTGTTGAGGTGTGAGACTTGTGTTGAGGTGTGAGACTTGTGTTGAGGTGTGAGACTTGTGTTGAGGTGTGAGACTTGTGTTGAGGTGTGGGACCTGTGTTGAGGTGTGAGACTTGTGTTGAGGTGTGAGACTTGTGTTGAGGTGTGAGACTTGTGTTGAGGTGTGAGACTTGTGTTGAGGTGTGAGACTTGTGTTGAGGTGTGAGACTTGTGTTGAGGTGTGAGACTTGTGTTGAGGTGTGAGACTTGTGTTGAGGTGTGAGACTTGTGTTGAGGTGTGGGACCTGTGTTGAGGTGTGAGACTTGTGTTGAGGTGTGAGACTTGTGTTGAGGTGTGGGACCTGTGTTGAGGTGTGAGACTTGTGTTGAGGTGTGAGACTTGTGTTGAGGTGTGGGACCTGTGTTGAGGTGTGAGACTTGTGTTGAGGTGTGAGACTTGTGTTGAGGTGTGAGACTTGTGTTGAGGTGTGAGACTTGTGTTGAGGTGTGAGACTTGTGTTGAGGTGTGGGACCTGTGTTGAGGTGTGAGACTTGTGTTGAGGTGTGGGACCTGTGTTGAGGTGTGAGACTTGTGTTGAGGTGTGAGACTTGTGTTGAGGTGTGGGACCTGTGTTGAGGTGTGAGACTTGTGTTGAGGTGTGAGACTTGTGTTGAGGTGTGAGACTTGTGTTGAGGTGTGAGACTTGTGTTGAGGTGTGAGACTTGTGTTGAGGTGTGAGACTTGTGTTGAGGTGTGAGACTTGTGTTGAGGTGTGAGACTTGTGTTGAGGTGTGAGACTTGTGTTGAGGTGTGAGACTTGTGTTGAGGTGTGGGACCTGTGTTGAGGTGTGAGACTTGTGTTGAGGTGTGAGACTTGTGTTGAGGTGTGGGACCTGTGTTGAGGTGTGAGACTTGTGTTGAGGTGTGAGACTTGTGTTGAGGTGTGGGACCTGTGTTGAGGTGTGAGACTTGTGTTGAGGTGTGAGACTTGTGTTGAGGTGTGAGACTTGTGTTGAGGTGTGAGACTTGTGTTGAGGTGTGAGACTTGTGTTGAGGTGTGAGACTTGTGTTGAGGTGTGAGACTTGTGTTGAGGTGTGAGACTTGTGTTGAGGTGTGGGACCTGTGTTGAGGTGTGAGACTTGTGTTGAGGTGTGAGACTTGTGTTGAGGTGTGAGACTTGTGTTGAGGTGTGAGACTTGTGTTGAGGTGTGAGACTTGTGTTGAGGTGTGAGACCTGTGTTGAGGTGTGAGACTTGTGTTGAGGTGTGAGACTTGTGTTGAGGTGTGAGACTTGTGTTGAGGTGTGAGACTTGTGTTGAGGTGTGAGACTTGTGTTGAGGTGTGAGACTTGTGTTGAGGTGTGAGACTTGTGTTGAGGTGTGAGACTTGTGTTGAGGTGTGAGACTTGTGTTGAGGTTTGAGCAGGACCTGTTTTGAGGTGTGAGACTTGTGTTGAGGTGTGAGACTTGTGTTGAGGTGTGAGACTTGTGTTGAGGTGTGAGACTTGTATTGAGGTGTGAGACTTGTGTTGAGGTGTGAGACTTGTGTTGAGGTTTGAGCAGGACCTGTTTTGAGGTGTGAGACTTGTGTTGAGGTGTGAGCATGATCTGTTTTGAGGTGTGAGACTTGTGTTGAGGTGTGAGCAGGATCTGTTTTGAGGTGTGAGACTTGTGTTGAGGTGTGAGCAGGATCTGTTTTGAGGTGTGAGACTTGTGTTGAGGTGTGAGCAGGATCTGTTTTGAGGTGTGAGACTTGTGTTGAGGTGTGAGCAGGATCTGTTTTGAGGTGTGAGACTTGTGTTGAGGTGTGAGCAGGATATGTTTTGAGGTGTGAGACTTGTGTTGAGGTGTGAGCAGGATCTGTTTTGAGGTGTGAGACTTGTGTTGAGGTGTGAGCATGATCTGTTTTGAGGTGTGAGACTTGTGTTGAGGTGTGAGCATGATCTGTTTTGAGGTGTGAGACTTGTGTTGAGGTGTGAGCATGATCTGTTTTGAGGTGTGAGACTTGTGTTGAGGTGTGAGCAGGATCTGTTTTGAGGTGTGAGACTTGTGTTGAGGTGTGAGCAGGATCTGTTTTTGAGGTGTGAGACTTGTGTTGAGGTGTGAGCAGGATCTGTTTTGAGGTGTGAGACTTGTGTTGAGGTTTGAGCAGGATCTGTTTTGAGGTGTGAGACTTGTGTTGAGGTTTGAGCAGGATCTGTTTTGAGGTGTGAGACTTGTGTTGAGGTTTGAGCAGGATCTGTTTTGAGGTGTGAGACTTGTGTTGAGGTTTGAGCAGGATCTGTTTTGAGGTGTGAGACTTGTGTTGAGGTTTGAGCAGGATCTGTTTTGAGGTGTGAGACTTGTGTTGAGGTTTGAGCAGGATCTGTTTTGAGGTGTGAGACTTGTGTTGAGGTTTGAGCAGGATCTGTTTTGAGGTGTGAGACTTGTGTTGAGGTTTGAGCAGGATCTGTTTTGAGGTGTGAGACTTGTGTTGAGGTTTGAGCAGGATCTGTTTTGAGGTGTGAGACTTGTGTTGAGGTTTGAGCAGGATCTGTGTTTAGGTGTGAACATGACCTATGTTTAGGTGTGAGCATGACCTGTGTTTAGGTGTGAGCATGACCTGTGTTTAGGTGTGAACATGACCTATGTTTAGATGTGAGCATGACCTGTGTTTAGATGTGAGCATGACCTATGTTTAGATGTGAGCATGACCTGTGTTTAGATGTGAGCATGACCTGTGTTTAGGTGTGAGCATGACCTGTGTTTAGGTGTGAACATGACCTATGCTTAGATGTGAGCATGACCTGTGTTTAGATGTGAGCATGACCTGTGTTTAGGTGTGAGCATGACCTATGTTTAGATGTGAGCATGACCTGTGTTTAGATGTGAGCATGACCTGTGTTTAGGTGTGAGCATTACCTATGTTTAGGTGTGAACATGACCTATGTTTAGATGTGAGCATGACCTGTGTTTAGGTGTGAGCATGACCTGTGTTTAGGTGTGAGCATGACCTGTGTTTAGATGTGAGCATGACCTGTGTTTAGATGTGAGCATGACCTATGTTTAGATGTGAACATGACCTGTGTTTAGATATGAGCATGACCTGTGTTCAGATGTGAGCATGACCTGTGTTTAGATGTGAGCATGACCTGTGTTTAGATGTGAACATGACCTGTGTTTAGATATGAGCATGACCTGTGTTTAGATGTGAGCATGACCTGTGTTTAGATGTGAGCATGACCTTTGTTTAGATGTGAGCATGACCTGTGTTTAGGTGTGAGCATAACCTTTGTTTAGATGTGAGCATGACCTATGTTTAGATGTGAGCATGACCTGTGTTTAGATGTGAGCATGACCTGTGTTTAGATGTGAGCATGACCTGTGTTTAGGTGTGAACATGACCTATGTTTAGATGTGAGCATGACCTGTTTAGGTGTGAGCATGACCTGTGTTTAGATGTGAGCATGACCTGTGTTTAGATGTGAGCATGACCTGTGTTTAGATGTGAACATGACCTGTGTTTAGATATGAGCATGACCTGTGTTCAGATGTGAGCATGACCTGTGTTTAGATGTGAGCATGACCTGTGTTTAGATGTGAACATGACCTGTGTTTAGATATGAGCATGACCTGTGTTTAGATGTGAGCATGACCTGTGTTTAGATGTGAGCATGACCTTTGTTTAGATGTGAGCATGACCTGTGTTTAGATGTGAGCATAACCTTTGTTTAGATGTGAGCATGACCTTTGTTTAGATGTGAGCATGACCTGTGTTTAGGTGTGAGCATAACCTTTGTTTAGATGTGAGCATGACCTGTGTTTAGGTGTGAGTATGACCTGTGTTTAGATGTGAGCATGACCTGTGTTTAGGTGCGAGCATGACCTGTGTTTAGGTGCGAGCATGACCTGTGTTTAGGTGTGAGTAGGAGCTGTATTTAGGTGTAAGACCTAGTATAGGCCAGAAGGCTGACACCCCTTAAATGTCACTCCAACATTTGCCATTTTTCAGTCTTGTGCCAAGAATAAGAACCGGGTGAAGAACAGATCATAACATAACAGACATAAAAATAACATCACATATCTTACAAAAGCAGAGACGCGACGGGCAAAACAAAAGAATAACTCGTGAATCGAGTTATCACGATTTCACGAGTCATTCTTTTGTTTTGCCCGACTAATCACATAACTAATCACAGAACGAGTGAGGTTCTAACACAGCCACGCTCGTTTAAGCTACGTCTGTGAAAACTTAGATTTGTCGTACTAGTGGACTCCTGCTAACTTTCCTATGATGTACAGAAATATATCTAATTGGATGCTTAGTGTGCTTACTGTGACTATGGGTTCGACCCCCACCCGTTTTATGATCTGATAGCGTGATAAAACAGAGAACACCAAGCACGAAATAAAGAGCATAAAACACGAAACACAGAGCACCTGGCATGAAATACAGAACACTAAATAAATGTTACAGAGCACCAAGCACTAGGTACAGAACACTAGGAACAAAATACAGAGTGCCGAAAGTATCGTGAAAAAATCGCAGATAATGCAAAAGCAGAAGCTGAAGAACAAGAGCTGTGAAAAATTAAACTGTTTACAAAACTATCTCTGACAGCGACCGTAGGTAACTATCGCAGGCAGCGACCAAAGGAAACGACCGAAGGCAGCGACCGTAAACAGCAGATCTAAATTGGCTCTGACTACTAACCCTACTAACCTTCTTCCCCCTTCCCCCCCAAACCTTACTCCTCTCTTCCTCCTCTCCTCTCTCTTCCTCCATTCGTTCTCTCCCCTCATGCTCTCCCCTCGCAACTTATCACCCCTTATCTCCTCTCCCCCTACGTCTCCCTCTCTCCCATATGGGCACTAAAACGCCCTCTAAAATGTCACCACTTGAGGTGCCATTAACCCCTCGAAAAGACCACTGTACAAAAAAAAAAAAACTTGTAAAAACAAAAAATAGGAGAGAGAAAATATCCCACAGGGTGAAGAAGTGCACTTGATAAAACAGAGAACATCAGGCACGAAATACAGAGCACCAGGCATGAAATACAGAGCACAAGGCACTAAATACAGAGCACAAGGCACTAAATACAGAGCACCAGGCATGAAATACAGAACACTTGACATTAAATAAAAAGCGTCTGGCGTGAGCTACAGAGCACCAGGCACAAAATACAGAGTACTAGACATTAAATAAAATGCACCAGGCACTAAATACGGAGCACAGAGTAATTTCACAGAAATTGCATGCAAAAAGGAGGAATGGGAAGGTCGGCAGACGGATATTTAACTTGCAAACAAATTGAACCCACAGAGTAATATTAAACAATGTGAAAAACAAAGGGCTGCTACAATGTAAAGTTGTGTCCCCCAGGGACGGTACTGCCCCACTTATTATTCTCATTCTCATTCCTGACATACACAGATATACACTTATTATTCTCATTCTCATTCCTGACATACACAGATATACACTTATTATTCTCATTCTCATTCCTGACATACACAGATATATAAGTCATAGCGTTGCATCATTCTTTGCAATATTAGAAAATATAAGAAAGTGTCATACATAGAATACAGCATCCAAGCTCGGTCTGAGGATCGACGACCCAAATGATTTCTTCATGAGCCTCAAAACTCCATAAATGTATGCCAGATTTCCGACATTACCCTAACTCCGATAGATTTCGAAAAAACCATTGACAACATGCCTATGCACTCAGCCCCGGGCCCAGACTCGTGGAACTCTGTTTTCATTAAGAACTGCAAGAAACCCCTCTCGCGTGCCCTAAGTACACTATGGAGGAGGAGCTTGGACATGGGTGAAATTCCACAGTCACTTAAAACAACGGATATAGCCCCACTCCATAAAGGTGGCAGCAAAGCATTAGCTAAGAACTATAGACCAATAGCTCTGACGTCCCACATCATAAAAATCTTTGAAAGAGTGCTAAGAAGCAGGATTGCAAATCACCTGGATTCCCAAAATCTGCACAATCCAGGGCAACATGGTTTCAGGGCAGGTCGCTCCTGCCTCTCACAACTACTGGATCACTATGACATGGCCTTGGATGCACTGGAAGAAAATCAGAATGCAGATGTAATATACACAGACTTTGCAAAAGCATTTGACAAATGCGATCATGGCGTAATAGCCCATAAAATACGTGCTAAAGGAATAACTGGGAAAGTGGGGAGATGGATCTTCAACTTCCTAACAAATCGAACACAAAGAGTAGTGGTCAACAGAGTTAAATCGGAGGCTGCCATAGTGAAGAGCTCTGTTCCACAAGGCACAGTACTCGCCCCCATCTTATTCCTTATCCTCATATCAGACATAAACAGAGATATACACCACAGCACCGTATCATCCTTTGCGGATGATACTAGGATCTGCATGAGGCTGTCATCTGCTGAGGACGCGGTTAACCTCCAAGAAGATATAAACAAAGTTTTCCAGTGGGCAACGGTAAACAATATGATGTTCAATGAGGACAAATTCCAACTACTCCGTTATGGAAAACTGGAGGAGATAATAACTAGAACAGAGTATACTACTGACTCCGGCCATACAATAGAGCGGAAAAATAATGTAAGGGACCTGGGAGTAGTAATGTCTGAGGATCTCACTTTCAAGGATCACAACAGTGCCACGATCGCACGTGCAAAGAAAATGATAGGATGGATAATGAGAACTTTCAAAACGAGAGATGCCAAGCCCATGATGATCCTTTTCAAATCACTTGTTCTCTCTAGGCTGGAATACTGCTGTACATTAACATCTCCATTCAAAGCAGGTGAAATCGCAGATCTAGAGAGTGTACAGAGATCCTTTACTGCACGTATAAGTTCTGTCAAGCACCTTAACTACTGGGAACGCTTGGAAGCACTTGACTTGTACTCGTTGGAACGTAGGAGGGAGAGATATATCATAATCTACACTTGGAAAATCTTGGAAGGAATGGTCCCAAATCTGCACACAGAAATCACTCCCTACGAAAGTAAAAGACTGGGCAGGCGATGCAAAATGCCCCCAATAAAAAGTAGGGGCGCCATTGGTACACTAAGAGAAAACACCATAAGTGTCCGGGGCCCAAAACTGTTCAACAGCCTCCCATCAAGCATTAGGGGAATTGCCAATAAACCCCTGGCTGCCTTCAAGAGAGAGCTGGACAGATACCTAAAGTCAGTGCCGGATCAGCCGGGCTGTGGCTCGTACGTTGGACTGCGTGCGGCCAGCAGTAACAGCCTAGTTGATCAGGCCGTGATCCATCGGGAGGCCTGGTCATGGACCGGGCCGCGGGGGCGTTGATCCCCGGAATAACCTCCAGGTAACCTCCAGGTATCCTCCAGGTAACCTCCAGGTAAGCTGATGTACATCAAGTCTTAAGAAATTAACCCTTCTCCAAAAATAATAATAATGAAAAAAAAAATTTGAAAATAAAGCCTACTGAACCCAAAGAAACAATGGAAAAATATGTATCTTGCTGATTTTTTAAAAATGTTTCAACACAAAAAAACAACAACACTGCCCTCATAAAAACAACAACACTGCCATCATAAAAACAACAACACTGCCCTCATAAAAACAACAACACTGCCATCATAAAAACAACAACACTGCCATCATAAAAACAACAACACTGCCATCATAAAAACAACAACACTGCCCTCATAAAAACAACAACACTGCCATCATAAAAACAACAACACTGCCATCATAAAAACAACAACACTGCCATCATAAAAACAACAACACTGCCATCATAAAAACAACAACACTGCCATCATAAAAACAACAACACTGCCATCATAAAAACAACAACACTGCCATCATAAAAACAACAACACTGCCCTCATAAAAACAACAACACTGCCATCATAAAAACAACAACACTGCCATCATAAAAACAACAACACTGCCATCATAAAAACAACAACACTGCCATCATAAAAACAACAACACTGCCATCATAAAAACAACAACACTGCCACAACACTGCCATCATAAAAACAACAACACTGCCCTCATAAAAACAACAACACTGCCATCATAAAAACAACAACACTGCCATCATAAAAACAACAACACTGCCATCATAAAAACAACAACACTGCCATCATAAAAACAACAACACTGCCCTCATAAAAACAACAACACTGCCATCATAAAAACAACAACACTGCCATCATAAAAACAACAACACTGCCATCATAAAAAACTCAACAGTACAAAAAAAAATCTCAACTGAAATAATTAACACTGACTAACGAACATAGCAACTGAAGTTAAGAAGATCACTGTTAACACACTATTAAATCTCAAGTACAAAATGCATTCTAATTTCCAAAGAAAGAGGAACACGAGTATATACACCGAGATGTGTATGTCTCTCGGTGTATATACACCGAGAGGTGTATGTCTCTCGGTGTATATACACCGAGAGGTGTATGTCTCTCGGTGTATATTCACTAAAATAATATTTTTAGACATTTTTTGAGGGATAAAAGTATCGTTGCTGGTATTTAAGGTTACATGTAACCTTAAATACCTTCTTGTACTTAATAAGCTTTAAACTCCATAAATAACCTTCTGAAAATCTGATGACTATAAATATAACCATGATTTTTAAGGGGCAGACCCTTAAAAAAACTCCGGATGCGAGTTGTTATATGACTAAGACCCGCATCAGGAAATATTTGTCCTGTTTCCTAACTAACCTAACCCCATTAAGCACAAAAAAAAACGAATTATTGGACACAGAGATATATGGCCAAGCGAACCAAAGTATAAAATGCCTAACTGGGCTAAATGTTATTGGAGAAATGACTGGATCAAAATAATTTCGAATGATGGCCAAAAGTTGTCCTTTGTCATTAGTTATTACAATAAAAATTCAAATATATATATAAAGCTTCCCTTGTCATAGGGGAAGACAAAGGGAAGATGTGATCGAAAAAGATGGAAGGATAAGAGGTAAGAACTGATGTGGTGAAAAAGGGATAGAGGAAAGTCACAACAGAGGAAAGGAGGGTATGATAAAGAGAAAGAATAATCGGAAGCAGGGAAAATGGGTACACAGGCAACCACAGGATGGGTTTAAAGCCGGGAATGGGAAAGGTAAGCAGTAGCAGACAGAGGAAATACTAAGGGGATAAGATAGCAAGTGTGTGACGGCGGGACGGGTTGTAGACGTATCTCTATCACTGACCTTCCTTCACTTATCTCACTTCCCTCTATTACCCCTTTCACTGTACTCCTCTTAGTTCTTCCATTATTTTATTTATTAATCTTTAAGAAAATGTATTTCTAGTTTGTTTATAAAAGTGAAAATCATAAAAAGTTAAGTATTTAAATAATTTACAAAATATTTTCCTAAACTTGACTTTCTACAAATATATTTAATTTATTTTTTTGCTATTTAAGGCACTTGTTACAATTATACTGTATCAAAATTTTAGATTACTCGTAAGAGTAATAAATTCAGTAGTGATAGTTCGTATTTTACCTGCGGAAGCAGTTATTTGTTGTATTTTTATAATTCCGAAGATGGGTAATATATAAACCATACTACGGGTGGGGATAGAACCCGCGATCACAGTCTCAAAACTATCCCCGCCCGCAGTACGGTTTGTTTACAATCGTGTCATTACGATTTCGTGAGTCATGGGTAATATATCGTTGGAAACCATGTACTGTTATGATAGTATTCTTGAAAACAATAATCTTAACTTTTCAGATTTAATTTGTTTTCCACAGATTCCTTTCCTGATTATATATATGTTAATAATTAAGGATTCATGATCTTCTTTCCCAGGATGCCGCCCACAACAGTCGATTAATACCCAGGTACCTGATAGGAGAACAGAAGCGAGGTAGCGTGTCCAGAGTATCCATTCACGCAAGAATCAAACCCAGGTCCTTCGATTTTAAGCTGAATGTCACCGGTGAGACTTTTCCTGAGAAGCAGAGAGAGTAAGGAAAGAAATAAAAAGGGAATAAACAAGTGAAGAGAGACCTCAAGTGTCGTCTTGTCACGTTAAGTTGTCGTCTTCTCACCAGTTACGTCGCCCCAAAACATTTTTTTTCTGGGAGACGATCTTTAATATGTTCTTTAAATTTTTTCGTCTAAATTTTTCGTTGCAGAACAACGAATGCTGGAATAGGACTATATATATATATATATATATATATATATATATATATATATATATATATATATATATATATATATATATATATATATATATATATTTTTATTATCACACCGGCCGATTCCCACCAAGGCAGGGTGGCCCGAAAAAGAAAAACTTTCACCATCATTCACTCCATCACTGTCTTGCCAGAAGGGTGCTTTACACTACAGTTTTTAAACTGCAACATTAACACCCCTCCTTCAGAGTGCAGGCACTGTACTTCCCATCTCCAGGACTCAAGTCCGGCCTGCCGGTTTCCCTGAATCCCTTCATAAATGTTACTTTGCTCACACTCCAACAGCACGTCAAGTATTAAAAACCATTTGTCTCCATTCACTCCTATCAAACACGCTCACGCATGCCTGCTGGAAGTCCAAGCCCCTCGCACACAAAACCTCCTTTACCCCCTCCCTCCAACCCTTCCTAGGCCGACCCCTACCCCGCCTTCCTTCCACTACAGACTGATACACTCTTGAAGTCATTCTGTTTCGCTCCATTCTCTCTACATGTCCGAACCACCTCAACAACCCTTCCTCAGCCCTCTGGACAACAGTTTTGGTAATCCCGCACCTCCTCCTAACTTCCAAACTACGAATTCTCTGCATTATATTCACACCACACATTGCCCTCAGACATGACATCTCCACTGCCTCCAGCCTTCTCCTCGCTGCAACATTCATCACCCACGCTTCACACCCATATAAGAGCGTTGGTAAAACTATACTCTCATACATTCCCCTCTTTGCCTCCAAGGACAAAGTTCTTTGTCTCCACAGACTCCTAAGTGCACCACTCACTCTTTTTCCCTCATCAATTCTATGATTCACCTCATCTTTCATAGACCCATCCGCTGACACGTCCACTCCCAAATATCTGAATACGTTCACCTCCTCCATACTCTCTCCCTCCAATCTGATATTCAATCTTTCATCACCTAATCTTGTTATCCTCATAACCTCATAACCTCATATATATATATATATATATATATATACATATACATATATATATATATATATATATATATATATATATATATATGTGTGTGTGTGTGTATGTGTGTGTGTGTGTGTGTGTGTGTGTGTCGAATTTCTTTCTAAAAATTTTCTTATGAGGCCTGGTCACAGACCGGGCCGCGGGGGCGTTGACCCCCGGAACTCTCTCTGGTAAACTCCAGGTAAAGATATATTTTTTCATTTATGTTAATGTAAAAAATAATAATTTTATTCTAAAAGAACCTTAGAAAACTTACCTGACCTTATTATAACAAGCGCAATTTAATTTAACTTAATCCAACTAAATATATTTTAGATAAGTTTACAATAATTTCATAATAAACACAATGATTTCTTTTTTTCGTTAGGTTCAGAATAATTTTTTGCGAAATTATTGCATCACAAATTTTCGCTTGCCGTATTGCCTTATGTGAGACGCTAAACTCGTGTGGGTCACTCAGCCCAAGAAATAGCGAAGACTCGATCCACCGTCATTCCATAGCAGTGAGGCAACCCTCGACTTTAAGAAAACCAGATCACACCTCACCAAACGATCTGTTAATCAGAGGAGACATAAGCACAACATACAACATACTCAAACAACAGATAGGGATGGATTTTTTAAATATGGCAGAATGAATGGAATTAGAACCTGTTTAAAAATACTGATTTCTTCATAGGATAGTGGCCAAAATAAATCCTTTGTGAGCGAATATAGTGAAGACGAACTCAAGACATGGATTTGAAAACCAGATAAAACTGAGCCATGCTAGCTAATAAGTGTGTGAAAGGTGGGCCCAAGAGTTAGAGCTTAACCGATAGGGAAAGACAATGAGATAACGGCCAGTCAAGTGGCTGTTGGGTTTCAAGCTCAGCTCATGCAAGGTTGTGTAACTTAGGGCAGCAGACGGAGGACTGGACTGGAATACTGGTGATGAGGAAAGATAAACAGGACAAATATCAGTGAGAAAGAGACCAAGAGGTAAGAACCGAGGACTCAGTAGCTAGGATTAAGGACGTACAGGTAAGGACACAGAGCTAAGACATAGGGTTAAGAACCTACGGGCAAGGACCTAGGGCTAAGGACCTAGGGCTAAAAGCATAGGACCTAGGACCAAGGACCTAGATCCTTGGTCTATATATAGACCTAGGGCTTAAGGACCTAGGGCTAAGAACCTAGAACTAAGGACCTAGGGCCATGAACTTAGGGCTAAGGACCTAGTTGCACAGTGACTTACAAGAAAAACAGTGAAAAAGATATTACCAAAAATTAAAGGACTATGCGAGACATGATAAAGATGTATGAAATACTCAGAGGTGTTGACAGGGAAAGGGACAAGCTTCAGTAGAAGCAAATGACTCTAATGAGTCGCAGGGACGTCAGAACTACTCTTTCAAGCTCAAGATGGAAAAATCTGGATGAGGAGGTCATGGAAGCAGAGTCTATGCACAGTTTTCTGAGTAGGTATGACAGTACCCCATGATGTCAGGACTAGTGCATAACAGCTCGTGTTATTATTATGAGGTGAATCAAGAGTACACACACACACACAAATATACACGCACACACACACACACACACACACACACATACACACACACACACACACACACACACACACACACACACACACACACATATAGACACGCACACACACACACACACACACACACACACACACACGCACATACACACACACACACACACACATACACACACACACACACACACACACACACACACATACACACACACACACACATACACACACACACACACACACACACACACACACACACACACACACATACACACACACACACACACACACACATATACACGCACACACACACGCACACACACACACACACACACACACACACACACACACACACACACACACACACACACACACACACACACACACACACACACACAGACACACACACACACACACACACACACACATACACACACACACACACATACACACACACACACACACATACACACACACACACACACACACATACACACACACACACACATACACACACACACACACACATACACACACACACACACATACACACACACACACACACATACACACACACACACACACACACACACACACACACACACACATACACACACACACACACACACACACACACACATACACACACACACACACACACACACATACACACACACACACACATACACACACACACACACACATACACACACACACACACACACACACACATACACACACACACACACACACACACACACACATACACACACACACACATACACACACACACACACACACACACACACACACACACACACACACACACACATACACACAAACACACACATACACACACACACACACACACACACACACACACACACACACACACACACACACACACACACACACACACACACACAGACGTCACACCTACCATGGCGTATGCAGCACCTGAATGGAGCCCTCACCAGTTCAAATACTATATACAAAAACTCAGAAAGGTACAAAGGTTTGCAACAAGTCTAGTTCCAGAGCTGGTTGCAGGGAGTTATGAAGAGAGACTGAATTTACCGAACCCTGACATTAGAAGTACAAACAGCAGCTACAAAGAGACGAGTCACAGGGATGTTAGGAAATACTTCTTCAGTCTCGGTGTGAGAAATAAGTGGAATGACCTTGATGAGGAAGTGGCAGAGGGAAATCCAATACCCACATTGAAGATCAGGTACGAGAGTACCCACAAGGCCAGGAGCTAGTAATTCCAGCGATTGTAGTTTAAGAGGTGGGCCCAGGAGCTGAGACATGATACCAGCAAACACAACTTGGTGAGTACTCTCTCAGTATCCGGACAATTACCAGTACCCTTACAATTAGCAGTATCCGGATAGTTACCAGTATCCGAACAATAGTAGAACCATAAAACAATTCTCAGGGAAGGAAAAAAATTCTGAAATTTCATAGCTCAACGCTTTTGTTATTTTAATGGAAATATTCCATTGAACAGAACAATACTGATGTTTTCGTAATTTATTCTGGAAGAAATGTATGCTAATGGCCCGCATCATTACCAGTTTTTTCTATTTATTTTTTGGGGGAGTCTTTAATTATGATTTCCTAGCTACTGAAAATAAAACAATACTCGCTTAAATTAAAAAAAATCCTTTGAGTATATATATATATATATATATATATATATATATATATATATATATATATATATATATATATATATATATATATATATATATATATATATATATATATAAAATACACACATCTGTTCGTGTATCTTGTTTGTGAATTACGTCGGCAGTATCTATAACTAGTTATAATATGTATGGATTTCCTATAGTAGGAGTGATATATAGATCAAAATATCGGATATCCGATAAAAGTGTGTCTCCGGTCTCTGTGATTAGTGAGTGATCCACTACCCACCTTGAGATTGGGAATATTGTATTTTTTTTTTTTTGAGAATAATCGGCTATCAGGCCTGGTCACGGATCGGGTTGGGGGCGTTGACCCCCGAAATCCCCTCCAGGTATACTCCAAGTATGCAGGCAGTGGATAACTAGCTATATGAGCAATGGATAGCTAGTCATTCAGGCACTGGATAATTGGATATACAAGCATGGGATAATTGGATAGATAGGGGCTGGATAATTAGATTTCTGGGGGTCAAAAAATGGTTATAACCATCATTTCTGAAGGGGTAGACTGGTAAGCCAGTGGAAGGCCTCGGTCAGATGACCAAAAGCTCCAACGGCGGGTCATCATACGACTTGAGACCTGCGTCAGGAAATACTTGTCCTGTTTCCTGACAAACCCTACCTAACATAACCTAGATTCTTCGACAATACCGATCATTTTGATTTTCAGTTTACACTCCATATATTTACTTATCCATACAAGCATAATAACAATCATTTTCTGTTATAGAGTACTGAAAAAGCACATAGAGCATGCAGATGTCTCACTCATCTATAGGTCGTTGTAAAAAAATATGGTGATGATAAACGTGGAATGGTTATACACTGCTGATAACTCCTTCAGTGTCCAGGTCTGGTAATGTCACGAATGGATTTTGAGGAGGCAACTGTTACATTGGTACGACTTCTGTTCAGTGCCTCGGCGAGTTGATCTGAGGTGTTGTCTGATATTTCTTGAATGAGGAAACTGGTTAGATTTATGGTTAGAAATTTTGTTAATATATATCTCTGACCCTCCCTTTCTCTGCCCTATCTTTCTTCAAAAATCACACCCTCTTCGTCGATCACTCTTCTTCCCCTCTCCCCCTTATAAAAACTCCGCTTATCACTAACAACGACTCATCCAGCAACTCTCATCTAATCAATTCCGAAACAGCTGTTATCTTCCATCCATCTACCACCTGCTTGTCCCTCCCATTGTAACAACAACACCACAACGCCCAAGTCCGCCTTTGACAAATCTCAACACCCCAAGATGAAGCAATTAACTCACATTATATGGAACTGCTAGAATCAGGTTGGGATATCGTCACCCGATAACTGCAGACGCCACAGTTGAACCTTCCAACCATACTTATTCCTCACGTGAACAAGAGGAGGTAAACCACTTGTAACCTTATGTAACTGAATGTTCAGTTATCAGTGACTTCAGCCCTGATGGAATGAGGTTGTTGCACCTGAGTAAATACTTCATTTACTCAGATGTGCTTGAGAATTTGTTTAGTGATGCAATCAGTCCATTAACTTCGTAGTAATAGTTTTAGTGGTGGTCAGTCCCTCAGTCTGGAAAGAGTTCAGCTTCATATTCTGGAGCGATTTTCAAGATTATGGAGCTCAACTCTTCTCCAGTCTGAGGGACTCACCACCTCAAAATCTACTTAAATATATTTAGCGTGCATCCTACGATGTCATTACTAATTAGCACCCCCGGTAACACGCCAGTTGTACACTAAGTGTTCTGTGAAAAATACATATCAATATGTAAGCTTATGTGCATGTAGACAACATATCTCACCCCGTCACTTTCTTTTACACTATTTAACCCGCGTGAAGTTACACCACTTGCCACTGTGTGTGTGTGTGTGTGTGTGTGTGTGTGTGTGTGTGTGTGTGTGTGTGTGTGTGTGTGTGTGTGTGTGTGTGTGTGTGTATTTTTCTTTGTCTACATAAATTCAACTGTGTAAATAAAAATGTTACTTGACGTTGCGTAGCACGAGTGAAATAGAATTGCTTGCATGTTGATCAACCTGCATTTCACAGTTTGCTAGCAATGAATTTCTCCTGGGTCTAGTGATGACGACGATTTCTTTACATATATTCCCTTCCATCGGTGTGTGGGACAAGCAATCCTGAGAGATGGCAGTTT
The DNA here is from genome assembly GCF_038502225.1 of Cherax quadricarinatus. Lineage (NCBI taxonomy): Eukaryota > Metazoa > Arthropoda > Malacostraca > Decapoda > Parastacidae > Cherax > Cherax quadricarinatus. The sequence continues at coordinate 7,204,775 of NC_091375.1, forward strand.
CCAAGTCGCAGTAATACTAACTCCGGCTTCGCTCGAACGAAACATTTGAAGCTGCCGGAGCTTCTGAATCCTTGACGATATCCTCTTCGCACTGTTAGTGTCTCCCAGTTCAGTTGACACAGTTCAACACTATGTATGCAACCCATCCTGAGTGATGGAATTTCGAAAGGGAAACATAGTTACAGAACGAAAAGCTAGCTAACAACATGAGAACTGGGAACAGCACATTGTGGTACTAACATTACGTATTTATCAGTAATATTCGGCAGCCCACTGTGGATGATCCCACTGTGTAACCATCATATAGATTAGTGTAGCAGCCCATTGTGAGTGTTACTACTGTTTATTTATAATGCAGAGTAGTGCAACAGCACATGGTGAGTTCCCACCATGTAACTATCAGTGTAACAATAAGCTGCCCACACACAAATTTTGGTAAATAAAACGGTTTCCGATGACATCTCTAACATCAGATAAAATCACGACACTCAAGACAACACAACTAACAACGGTTCACGCCTTGATTTAGATGGACTGATGGAATAACACCGACTCCAGGCTGAGGGACCGATTACCTCAAACTCCTCGTCTTCCAGCGTTCTTCTCTGTACTGGACTGAAGAAGCCACTGAATGGCGAAACGTTTCCACAATAAAAACTCCCAAATGTTGCACGCCCTCCCCTCTTCAACTTTACTGTACTAAGCCTCTGGCCTCCAAACCTCTGCTTGAGGGAACAAGTCAGACCATCATTAATGTTGAGGGCATGTGTACCTCAGAACTCTCTCTCCACATCTGATGTCTCCGGTGTTATCATCTCTGTATACGACCGATGAAGCCTGCTGTGCAGGCGATACGTTTAGGCAGAAAACAGTGTTGCATATTCCTCAGTCATCACACCTCCCTGGGGTTTTCAGACATAAAATGGTTATAAATGACCACAATTTTCAAAGGGGTGGACCAGAAGCCAGCGGAAGACCTCGGTCAGATGACCAAAAGCCCCAAAGGCGGGTCATCTTCTAAGACCCGCGTCAGGAAACACGTCCTGTTTCCTGACGAACCTTACCTAACCTCCCTGAGAGATGACTCGCACTGAGAGATGGCTCGCAGGACAGCTGCATTTAACTAAGTAATTTTCCATACTTTTCTCCCAAATGAAATGCTTGAACGCATTCATTAAACATCCAAATTATTTTCAATTAGGTTAAACTAGCGTATCTTAAATAACCCACAAATAAAACATAAAACGCATCTTGGATAGTGTTTGCTGGGCTGCCTTCAGCTTGCCATTGTTTGGCTGCTTTCAGACACAGTCAAGGCTAATCACTGAGTACGCAGCCCCAGTGTGGAGCCCACAAGTGATGAAGCAAGTACAGAAGCTTAAAAACCTTAAGTTAGCCAAAAGATACATTACCCTTAATTTTGATAGAAAATAAATGTATCGCTGGAAAGGAGAGTAAACGGTTTGTTTCTGTGATCTTCCCTCAGGCAAAAATCCCCGAACAAACAGAATAAATCAGGATGAGCAGAATATATCTTTCCTGACCCACGTTTCCCATCTGGAACTGCGGTGGTCTTGTGTGACTTGGGTATTACTGTGTGTGTGTGTGTGTGTGTGTGTGTGTGTGTGTGTGTGTGTGTGTGTGTGTGTGTGTGTGTGTGTGTGTGTGTGTGTGTGTGTGTGTGCGTGCGTCGTAAATAATATAACGAAGGAATTTATCACGGCATTAATTATAGTTGACACAACGGTATGATACAACCATGGAATGGGGGAGACGGACAGCTTGTTGTAAGAACAGACAGAGAGCAGAGACGCAAAAAAAAAAAAAATATGCGAGAAAGCCTATGATGTGGCTGGCGCCTCCGACCACAACTTACAATAAGAACAGCAAAACAACAACACCAAAGCTGGCCATTTCTTCCCCCACAAAATTCCGTACTAGGGTTTCCCATCCCCCTTTAAGCTCACTATTCAAGCTTAAATCCTATTATTAAGCACATTTAAATCCACACATGAGGACGCCAGAGGGCTCACATAAGGGGATTCAAGCCTCGATCCTCCCAGATAAAGGTCGAATGAGGACATGTTTGGGTCGCGGTAATCCCCTTTTTTCCAATGTTTGCGAAACTTATTACCTCTAATGCATGGAGGGAACCGACTGGTACAAAGGCTGGGATTGGGTAGAAGTTATAGACGACGTGATCTTCACGTCTCTGATTGGCTAGATGTTATAGACAAGTGATATTAGGCTCCCTGGTATGAAGTCGCGGACTGTGAAAGTTATAATGCTTTGGTGTTCAATTTGGGGGCTGAAGACAAAAATTTTGATAGGTATGCAAGTTGTAAATTTCGGGGGGCCATCGGCCCCCGCTGCTGAGTCCCAGACTAAGCTTTCTGGATGATGGCCTATACAGTCAAGCTGTT
>NC_091375.1:7212197-7309697 GCF_038502225.1 Cherax quadricarinatus
AGCTAGCGTGGCCGTGACGAACTCTAGCTCAAGTCCCTTCACTGCCGTCAACATGACTCACGATTGACCGCGGATTCAATCCCGCCCGTGGTATGGTTTGTTTGCAATCGTGTCATTACGATTTCGTGAGTCAAGAGCGTAGAATACTGTACAGAAGAAATGAGGCTGCTGAACTACTCAAAAAAGTGAACTGACAGAAGGAAGGAAAGATAATCTCAGCCGAGAGACTACAGAGATATAATAAAACCTTTATCTCACCAGACAGAAGAAGCGCCAAGGGGACAAAGAAGTCATCCAGGATGTTGCAAAAAGCCCCAAATATTTCTGTTTGCAAAATTCTAGTTAAGAACCAACTGTACAAATGGACTATTAATCGCAGCAGGTTCGCACACTGACCATGAAAAAGTAATGATTACTTAATCAATATTTAGCAGTTCACTAATGAAAGCAGGGTAGAGAATGAAATCTTTTTCATTACCTCTGAAGGCCACACACATACGTAAGTGATATGCCGTATTTTCCGGCATATAAGGCGCACGAGTGTCGGCTGCTTGCTGGCACGATGTTACCAAGCAGCTGTAACGTAACGTTAGTAAACAACTGCTAAAGTGTAACCCCAAGCCTACCCATGACCCTGACCTTACGCATATAAGGCGCAGGCTGATTTTCTAAGTCTTTTTTGAAGGAACAGAAGCGCGCCTTATATGACGGAAAATAGATTAAGTCTAATCCCATAAAATTCGAAACGAAAAAAATAGAAAACATGTCCATTTGTACAACACTTGGGCCGGATTAGCGAAATTCCTTATTTTTAAACAAGTACAGAATGCCACTAGCACGAGCACTCAGTACTGTGTCCTTTGGAGAAAAAACTTAGATCTAGGTTATATTCCAGAGAGCTTAAAAGGAACGCAGACGCAGCTCCTTCGAAAGGGTAATAAGACACCAAATTACAAAAATTTACGGAACAGCACAATATTCACCACCCAAATCAACAGAGATTTAGAGCAGGAATATCATGCTGGTCAACTCTTAAACCACTACTGCAAAATTACGGAGATTTGCTCAACATCTTACCAGAAGATATCAGAAACACTACTGAGTCTACTGTAAAAAATTTTAAGAGGAATTTGGACAAGTACCTTCGCAAAGTGTAGGATCAACTAAGCTGTAATGGATATGCGGGCCAGCGAGCCACCAGCAGTAATAGCCTGATAGACTAGGCAAGCACCAGACAAGGCTGGCCAAGGGCCAGGCTGCAGGAGAGAAAAACTCTTGAAAGCCATTAAAGGTAAAGGTATAACGGGTGGGTAGGGGAAAAGGGAAGCAGTAAATTCTTTCCCCACTCCATCTTTGTTGTTCCTCTCTTCCATCCTTCAGTACTAAACCTTCCTTCTTCCCTCCCTCCTCCTTACTCCTTCTCTACCCACCTCTTCTTTTCTCCCTTTCTGCTCTTCTCCTCCACCTATTCTCACTTCTCACTTTCATGTTCTCTACCTTCACTTACAACCCACATGAATACTCTCTCTCTCTCTCTCTCTCTCTCAGTCGTCCTGAGAAAGGAATACATCTGAAATGCTGAATTCTTCAGCTTCGATCTATATCGAAAAGTCTCTTGAATTTCTCCGTTCTTCCTTGTACTCCCTTGTGCCTCTTTTGTGCTATCTTGTACTCCCAGATATAACCTTGTAGTTTCATTGTACGCCCTTGTTCTCGTAATTACAATTGTACTCTCACGTACTCTCGTGTACCTCCTTTATAGTCTCTTGAACTCTCATGCACTCCCACATACTCCCTTCTTATTTTCATGTACTCCAATGCACTAGCTGTACTCCCTGTATTCCATAGTACTCATCCATGTATTCTATCCTGCTTTAGCGTATTCTTCCATTCTCATTTAATCACTGTATTCGCGTAATTCGTTGTACTACCTTGTCCTGCCATGTACACTCCTGTACTCAATTGTACTCAATGAAACTCCCATAACAACATACATCCTCACTATCCTTTCTAAGTTGCTACCTTTCCCTCTCATTCTATTTCAGGATGCCTCCTTCCCCGCTTTTCGGTGTTTCAGGATGCCTCCTTCCTCTCTCATTCTATTCCAGGATGCCTCCTTCCCCTCTCATTCTATTCCAGGATGCCTCCTTCCCTTCTCATTCTATTCCAGGATGCCTCCTTCCCCTCTCTTTCTATTCCAGGATGCCTCCTTCCTCTCTCATTATATTCCAGGATGCCTCCTGCCCCTCTCTTTCTATTCCAGGATGCCTCCTTCGCTTCTCATTCTATTCCAGGATGCCTCCTTCCCTTCTCATTCTATTCCAGGATGCCTCCTTCCCCTCTCTTTCTATTCCAGGATGCCTCCTTCCTCTCTCATTCTATTCCAGGATGCCTCCTTCCCCTCTCTTTCTATTCCAGGATGCCTCCTTCCCTTCTCATTCTATTCCAAGATGCCTCCTTCCCTTCTCATTCTATTCCAGGATGCCTCCTTCCCTTCTCATTCTATTCCAGGATGCCTCCTTCCCCTCTCTTTCTATTCCAGGATGCCTCCTTCCTCTCTCATTCTATTCCAGGATGCCTCCTTCCTCTCTCATTCTATTCCAGGATGCCTCCTTCCCTTCTCATTCTATTCCAGGATGCCTCCTTCCCTTCTCATTCTATTCCAGGATGCCTCCTTCCCTTCTCATTCTATTCCAGGATGCCTCCTTCCCTTCTCATTCTATTCCAGGATGCCTCCTTCCTCTCTCATTCTATTCCAGGATGCCTCCTTCCCTTCTCATTCTATTCCAGGATGCCTCCTTCCCTTCTCATTCTATTCCAGGATGCCTCCTTCCTCTCTCATTCTATTCCAGGATGCCTCCTTCCTCTCTCATTCTATTCCAGGATGCCTCCTTCCTCTCTCATTCTATTCCAGGATGCCTCCTTCCTCTCTCATTCTATTCCAGGATGCCTCCTTCCCTTCTCATTCTATTCCAGGATGCCTCCTTCCCTTCTCATTCTATTCCAGGATGCCTCCTTCCTCTCTCATTCTATTCCAGGATGCCTCCTTCCTCTCTCATTCTATTCCAGGATGCCTCCTTCCTCTCTCAGTCTATTCCAGGATGCCTCCTTCCTCTCTCATTCTATTCCAGGATGCCTCCTTCCCTTCTCATTCTATTCCAGGATGACTCCTTCCCTTCTCATTCTATTCCAGGATGCCTCCTTCCTTTCTCATTCTATTCCAGGATGCCTCCTTCCCCTCTCTTTCTATTCCAGGATGCCTCCTTCCTCTCTCATTCTATTCCAGGATGCCTCCTTCCCTTCTCATTCTATTCCAGGATGCCTCCTTCCCTTCTCATTCTATTCCAGGATGCCTCCTTCCCTTCTCATTCTATTCCAGGATGCCTCCTTCCCTTCTCATTCTATTCCAGGATGCCTCCTTCCCTTCTCATTCTATTCCAGGATGCCTCCTTCCCCTCCCTTTCTATTCCAGGATGCCTCCTTCCCCTCCCTTTCTATTCCAGGATGCCTCCTTCCCTTCTCATTCTATTCCAGGATGCCTCCTTCCCTTCTCATTCTATTCCAGGATGCCTCCTTCCCTTCTCATTCTATTCCAGGATGCCTCCTTCTTCTCTCATTCTATTCTAGGGTATGTCATGCACTTTTATTTTTATTTTCCAGTATTCCTATTTATTCTTTAATGATCCAAGTTTCCTGCTTCTCCTTTTATTTTCTTTGACGCTTCCTTCCCTCCTTTCCCTTCTGTTCCGTTCTACAATGGGCACTTTCTTCGGTAACTCAAGATAACAGTGTCCTCCCCCCCTGTCTCAGGACATAAGAAAAGGGCAGGACAAAAACTTTCCGTCTCAAGGCCAGATCCTTATTTTCTTCCCCCCCCCAGTATCAGGACAAAATATTTACAATTTTTTTTTGTCTCGGCACAATATCTTTTATTTTTGGAAATATAAACACAAATGCAGTATAATGTGATCCTTTATTGACAACGTTTCACCCACACAGTGGGCTTTTTCAAGTCACACACAGATCTGTGTGTGACTTGAAAAAGCCCACTGTGTGGGTGAAACGTTGTCAATAAAGGATCACATTATACTGCATTTGTGTTTATATTTCCACTGTGTCGGTATTTGATACCATTTATTTCCATCTTTTATTTTTCCCCGTCTCAAAGCAATATTCACACTTTTTCGCCCCTCAGGACAAAATCTTTAATTTGCAGCCTTCGTCCCAGGATAAAAGTTTTTATTCTTCCTGTGTCTGACGACAACACGTTCTCCACCTAATAAACCATAACATTATATACTACATTTGTCTTAATTCATCGTGTCAGTATTGTTTACCATTCCTCTCCACAACCCATTTTCTTTTGATGTTAGTTTTTTTTAAGTGGTGCTTAACGTCATTATCTTAGTATGTCTTAATTTTTCCTTATCTCTTTTTCTTTAGTTTTTAATTAACTTAAGTTATACTAAATTTGGTTCGATTAAATTAAATTTATTTTGGATATTAAGACCCTCGTCAGGAATCATTTGTCCTGTTTCCTGACCAAATTTACTTACCCTAATCTCAAGGTTTATTCACTTAGAAGTGTTTTTCAGCGTATATATTCTGAGAGTTTACTTTTATCCTTGTTTTATACATTAAAGTATTTTCGACTCGTGATGAAACAGGTTACTTGAACCATTGGATTGTAAGGCATTTCTGTAGTTTCAGGAGGATTGAACATGGAATGAGGTAGTGATGGAGGCTCAATCCGCAGCTTCAAGAGTAGATATAATAAGACATCAGGAAGGTAGAAATCAGTGAATAGGTCTAGGAGGCGTGGCCAGGAGCTGAATCTTAACCCCTGTAAACATAACTGAGTAAATACACATAAGTAACATATACAACCCCCCACACACACCACTCTCTCACATTCACTTTCATCTCTCTCCTTTCTGACTCTTCCTCCTCTCTCTATCTCTTCTCTCCTCTTTCTGTGATCTCCTGTTCCTTTCCTCTCCTCTCCCCTATCTATCCCCCCTCCCTCTCCCCACAGTGAAAATCTCTCTCTTTCCTCTTCACGCGTCACATATTCTGTTTCACGATGGCTGGAATCCGCGCGTCGTTTCCATAAGCCGACTTCGAATCCGGATTCCCCGAGGGCCGAAACAGCTGGGTTTGTGTAATACCAGCTGCTAGGGAGGCGGGAAGGTAAAGACGGGGAAAGTTTGCCTAGGAGAGTCCTGCTAGGCACGGGGAGAATTTACGGTTAATTGTGTTGAGGCGTTTAAGGCAGAGGAAGACCTCTCAGGTGGGAATTTTCTTTGGAGATGGTGGGGAAATTTCGGGAAGTGGGGAGGAATTTCTGGTAGTGAAGGATTTCCCGTAGTGGGGAAAAAATTTTGATGTTGGGAATTTTTTTGAAATGTTGGGGAAATTTATGGAAAATGAGAAATTTATAAAATTGGAGAGTAAATTTTGAAGTGGTTGGGGAATTTAATGGAAGCAATGGGGAATTCTTTAAGTAATGTGTGAGTTTCTAAAATTGGTGGGGAATTAATAAATAGGGAATTTTCTGTTGAGAGCGGGAAAATTTCTGAAAAATAGTGAGATGTAGAAATCGTCACGAAAATTCAAACATTGATAATATAAATCGCTGATAGTGATAGGATTTTTTTGGATTTGTTTTAGGGATTAGTGACTAATTTTTTGACAGTGAAAAAGTAATTCTAGACATATAAATTTGAGAGTCGGAGAATTTGCCGTCATGCGGGAATTGTTTCAAGGTGGTGGGGGAATTCCTCAGGTTACGAGTGAATGTTTCAAGGTGGTGGGGGAATTCCTCAGGTTACGATTGAATGTTTCAAGGTGGTGGGGGAATTCCTCAGGTTACGATTGAATGTTTCAAGGTGGTGGGGGAATTCCTCAGGTTACGAGTGAATGTTTCAAGGTGGTGGGGGAATTTCCCAGGGTGGTCAGCGAGTTCCTGAAGGTGATGACTGACCTGCTTAATAGTAGTAGGGGAAATCAGTGAGGGTAGTAGAGAAATTTCTTAGGCTAGTAGGGAATTTTTAAGGGCTGTAAGTAAATTTCTGAATATGAAGGAACTTTTAAGGGTGGCGGGGAATTTCTGAAAGTAGTGGAGGTATTTTTAATGGTGGCGGAGGAATTTCTGAGAGTGGTGGGGATATTTGTGAGGACTGCGGGGAATCTCTAGGGATGAGGGGGCAATTTCGATACTTTTTTTTTTGTTTTGGTGATGGGAAAATTTCCCGAGGTGGCGAGGCATTGGGGGAAATTGATGTGGAAAAGTTTGAGGAATTATGCATTTATTCTTGACGCAATTTGGGGGAAAAGGAGGGAGGGGGAGGGAGAGGGGAGGGAGAGAGAGAGGGTGTCACAGAGAGAGAGAGAGAGAGAGAGAGAGAGAGAGAGAGAGAGAGAGAGAGAGAGAGAGAGAGAGAGAGAGAGAGAGAGAGTCACTCAGAGAGAGAGAGAGAGAGAGAGAGAGAGAGAGAGAGAGAGAGAGAGAGAGAGAGAGAGAGAGAGAGAGAGAGAGAGAGAGAGAGAGAGAGGATAAACTAATGCGTTATATTTGAATTGTAAATGACCTCAGGAAGGTGCGGGGATAAGCGAGTTGCCCTAGCCAAGAATTCCAGTATTCTCCGTTGTATACTTTGTATACATTGTGTGTGTATGTGAGGCTATGGATATATGCATCAATACATACCACTCTATATACAGCATCACATACACAGTCACCTGTGCGTATAATATCCATAACCTTAATACGCCCTCACAAAGCACCACCATCATCACTTATACACATAAAGCTATACATAGTGCTGTGTACTGGTACTGTGTGAGCTATTCTCTCCTGTCACTGTACGTATGAAATGACCTGTATGACAAGTTGTTTACCACTGTATGACTTCATAAAGTCATACAAAGGCAAATTGTATGACAAATGGAACAAGCGTGTATTTCTGCATTTACACTCTTCAAGAGGAATTGTATTTAACGTTCAATGTTGTGTACTGTATATGTTGTCATACTGAATACGCAGTTATACTGCCAGAAAAGTTACTTGGACAAGAGTAATTAATAATTCTTGGGTTATATTATCAAAAACATTGATCGATTTCAAATGAGGATCACCACTTAGAAATATGGGAGAGGATCGCCACTTTGAAATATGGAAGAGGATCACTATTTTGAAAGAAATATGGGAGAGGATCGCCACTTTGAAGGAAATAAAGAAATATGAGAGACAAAACAGTTGGATAAAGAAGAGGCAGAAGAACAAGGCACGAAAGTTACAGTAAAACCTTCCCTTACTTTATTGAGCAATACGCTTTATGCAACGATCTTTCTGTTTTTATTTCGGCTTTAGAGAACTGAAGAGGGAACTCGACTAAGATCGAAATTTACAGACGTCTCGTATCCCTGTTTCCTGTTTCTGCCCAAGTCGTGTGTCGCTTAAATTTTCTTTGAGGGGGGGGGGGGAGGGGTTAATTTTGAATCGTGATATTTGTTTTTTTCAGTTGTGTATTCTTGTCATTTTCCTGTAATTTGGAATTTTATCGTTCTCTTATTTCTTCATTTTATATATTATTTTCGTTATCAGATTCTGGATTTTCATCCTATATATTTTATGGTATAACTTATTCTTTCTCATTTGTGTTTCATTTCTTTGCTTAAGATTCTCCACCTCCCCTTTCTTTATCTCTCTCTCTCTCTCGCTCTCGCTCTCGCTCTCTCACTCTCACTCTCACTCTCTCTCTCTCTCTCTCTCTCTCTCACTCTCTCACCTTCGTCATCAGGGCTCCCGGAGTCTTGGAATCTTGGAATTGGGCCATCATGCGAGGCTCTCAGGAATAGGGAAGGAGAGGGGAAGCTGGAATAACGTAACTTGAGATCACATAAGAAACGTCTAGGGAGAAAAAGGCCTCAGAGGCCGTGTCGCGACAGGGAAAAACGCAAAAGAGCGTCCCCGGACAGGGGAAAAAGGGGGAAATTGTCCTTTAACAGAGAAAGAAATAGAAAGGGTCGTCCATGGACACACAAAAATGTAAAGGGAGTTGATCTTGGACAAGAAAATGGGAAAAGGTCGTCCTAAAGTAGAAAATTAAAAACACGTTCTAGGCATCACGTTCTCGCACCAACAATTATAAACGTTCACAATTAAACGTTACCTAATTTTCCTCGGCTGCCTCATTTCCAAACTTTTCCTCTCGGTGCGCACACAAGAACGGCTCATTAATGAAAGTTTAAAGCCTATCGACTACACAAGACTTACTGAAGCCTCGTGTCACCTGTTCACCACCGGGCGAGATTACTGTAATCCTAAATTAGAGATTTATGTTACTAGTCCTGATTGTAGAGTTTGATTGTAGACCTCTGCAGGTGTGTGATGTAAATGGTATAGAACACAGGTTTTCTCTGTATTGGACTGAAGTAGTCACTGGTTGGTAAAACGTTTCCTTAATAAAGATTTTAATAAGTTGCAAAAGTGTCTCGTTCTTCACCTTTGTAAGTGCGTCACACAGTGGTACCTCTCCTTCTCTCAGCACCAATGGAGATGTGTTACGGGGTCATGTTACTCTTGTTACATCAAGTTCATTTAGTAATCCCATCAATTATATTGTGTTAATGATTTCTATCACCAGATGATGTTCAATATAGAAATGGTTATAGCCATGACCATAATTTTTAAAGGGGTGGACCGATAAGCCAGCGGAAGGCCTCTGTCAGATGACCAAAAGCTCCAGCTTCGGGTCATCATTTGACTAAGACCCGCGTTAGGAAACACTTGTCCTGTTTCCTGACGAACCTAACCTAACCTAACCGAACTTTACCTAACCTAACCTAACCGAACCTAACCTAACCTAACCTAACCTAACCGAACCTAACCTAACCTAACCTAACCTAACCCAATCTAACCTAACCGAACCTAACCGAACCGAACTGAACCTAACCGAACCTAACCTAACCTAACCTAGCCTAACCTAACCTAACCTAATCTAACCTAACCGAACCGAACTGAACCTAACCTAACCTTACCTAACCTAGCCTAACCTAGCCTAACCTAACCTTACCTAACCTAGCCTAACCTAGCCTAACCTAACCTAACCTAACCTAACCTAATGATGTGGTCTAATTAAAGTGTCTTCGGTAACACTCCATTTTTTCTAACATTTTCTCATACTTCTCTGTCATTCTCCTTCAGCGTCCCATCCTCCTTCCTCAGGTTTATCACCTGGTTCTTCATAGTTGTCTTTTTTTTTCTTCTGTGTCTGTGGTTCTGTTTGGCGCTTAATTATTGTCAAACTGACTTTGAGCCTCCTTTCTTATTCTTGTTTATTGGTTTTTCTCCTGCTTGATTCCTGTTTTTTTTTCTTTTTGTGGTTTGATTTGCTGTATATTTCTTCCAAGATTTCTTGCTCCTGTCTTTGGCCTCTCTGCATTACTGAGAGAAAGAGAGAGAGAGAGAGAGAGAGAGTGTCCATTATGATGGGATGGTAAGCCTGTGATAGCTTATGCTGTGTGAGGTGAGGCGAGGACGAAGAAAGGAGAGAGGGGGAAAGGAAGAGAGAGGGGGGAATGAGGAAGGGGAGGAACGAGAGAGAAGGGACAGTAGAGGATTGGAAAAGGTAAGGGAATAGGAAGGAGAAAGGAGGGCAGTGGAGAAAGAGGAGTGCAGAAAGTGAGAGAAGGGAGGAGGAGGAAGGAAAAGGAGGAAATTAAGAGGGGAGAGATGTGAGGAAGAATGAAAGGAAAGGAGGAAACTAGAGCACTCAGTAATTACCTTGTGATTAATATGCTATCTTACATGTGTGTATGTGGTGTGCACATGTGTGTATGTGTGCACATGTGTGTATGTGGTGTGCACATGTGTGTATGTAGTGTGTACGTGTGTATGTGGTGTGTACATGTGTGTATGTGGTGTGTACGTGTGTATGTGGTGTGTACATGTGTGTATGTGGTGTGTACGTGTGTATGTGGTGTGTACGTGTGTATGTGGTGTGTACGTGTGTATGTGGTGTGTACGTGTGTATGTGGTGTGTACATGTGTGTACGTGGTGTGTACGTGTGTATGTGGTGTGTACGTGTGTATGTGGTGTATGTGGTGTGTATGTGGTGTGTACGTGTGTATGTGGTGTGTACATGTGTGTATGTGGTGTGCACATGTGTGTATGTGGTGTGCACATGTGTGTATGTGGTGTGCACATGTGTATGTGGTGTGCACATGTGTGTATGTGGTGTGCACATGTATGTGGTGTGCACATGTGTGTATGTGGTGTGTACATGTGTGTATGTGGTGTGCACATGTGTATGTGGTGTGCACATGTGTGTATGTGGTGTGCACAAGTGTGTATGTGGTGTGTACATGTGGTGAGTACATGTGTGTGGTGTGTACATGTGTGTGGTGTGTACATGTGTGTGGTGTGTACATGTGTGTGGTGTGTACATGTGTGTGGTGTGTACATGTGTGTGTGTACATGTGTGTGGTGTGTACATGTGTGTGGTGTGTACATGTGTGTGGTGTGTACATGTGTGTGGTGTGTACATGTGTGTGGTGAGTACATGTGTGTGGTGAGTACATGTGTGTGGTGTGTACATGTGTGTGGTGTGTACATGTGTGTGGTGTGTACATGTGTGTGGTGTGTACATGTGTGTGGTGAGTACATGTGTGTGGTGAGTACATGTGTGTGGTGTGTACATGTGTGTGGTGTGTACATGTGTGTGGTGTGTACATGTGTGTGGTGTGTACATGTGTGTGGTGTGTACATGTGTGTGGTGTGTACATGTGTGTGGTGAGTACATGTGTGTGGTGAGTACATGTGTGTGGTGTGTACATGTGGTGAGTACATGTGTGTGGTGTGTACATGTGTGTGGTGTGTACATGTGTGTGGTGTGTACATGTGTGTGGTGTGTACATGTGGTGTGTACATGTGTGTGGTGTGTACATGTATATTTGTGTGTGTTCTTGATACTACTTAGTGTGTTTAGTACTAGAAACACGTGATATATGTTAATAGTAAATGTGAGTATTAACTATCACAATCACCATCATTATCACTAACATAATCTTCACTATCATCACCATCACCACTATCATTTTCAGTTACTCCGTTCGTTCGTTCTCTCTCTCTACTTTTGTTGTAAATGTCTTCACAAGGTGAAAATCCGCTTGATACAAGTCTTGGTCTTGTGGCTCACTCAAGAACTCATTTCAGAGCATCTTGAAGTACGTGTCAAGGCTCAAGTAGGGTCCCGTGATAACACAAGGTTTCTCAACATAGCTTTAGTATGTGTGTATGGAAGAGCACTTGACGCTCTCCACAGCTGACGCGAAGCTTATAAGAACATACAAGCTTTTATTGAGACAACGTATTCCTGCGTGTAGAGCTTCAAGTCACATTGAGCCTTATGAAGTCATGTTTGATTTGTATGACTTGCTTTACACATATTTTGGTATGTCCATGGGCAGCCCTCTGAGCACTGTCCTGGTCAACTTTTTACGGAGAACCCCGAGACTGAAGGAGTCTGCTCAGTAATCCTGGACTTTCCTACAGAAAATCAACAACGTGGAACCCACCGTGTTTAGACTTGAATCTAAATCCAATAGTAAACTTCCCTTCCTTGACACTTTCATCTGCAGAACACTCAAGAAGGATATCTTGTCCTTCAAGGTTTATAGAGAAGCTTACCAACAAGAACATCACACACTTCTTTTTACGCCTTTTGTCTCCCACACCAAATACGGGGTTGTCAAACAGGTTTCTTCCTGAACGCTTTGAACATTTCCAGCCTTGAATTCTTGGAATAAGTATGTGCATATATTTTACAGATATTTTCTCGTCTACACTTTCCTTCTTACTTTATCTAGGATTGCAGATGCAGAGCTCAAGCCAATCTCCGCAAACCACCGGACGCCAGATAAACCCAAAAATTTTTGTTACCTTGCAGTGACGTAGCCCCATACACACCACGAGGGCCCTTGCCAGGAGCAATATCCAGGTTGCCACTATTGGCGCTGCTTCAGCTGTGGACCTCGCCAAGAAAAAAATATCCACTCGGTACTCTTGCTAAAGAGTCTACAGCATCCCCTGTGCATAATATAACAAAATTTACATAGGGGAGAAGAACTTGTCCACTAGAATTTATGAGCACACATGCAGCAAGGATGACACCAGCAATTCATGTGTCACATACACAAACACTGTAAGGCACCATTGGAAACATGTTCAACTGATCTGCAGGGAACCAGATTTGAGGCGACACCGTTGCCTTGAAGATTCCCTTATCGCCACCAACAATGTTCTAGTTGCTGCTAGTTACAACATTACTACATTAGTACAGATGATTTTAGAACATGCTTTCGCAGGACTGTCACAACATACAGACTCAAGATAAAAATATCTCTGCTTACGGTGGCCTACAAATAATTCCACCACTACAATCTCTCCTGCCCCTATAGACTGTTTCTCATACTCTTTATGTATCTGAAGTTATTAGGGTTCCAGGACCGAAATGTCTTCATTTCCCATTACTGATAGTCCCCATAAGCTTCGAGAGATGCTGTGCAAGAACGCGGGCCAGTCTGTGTAGAGTAGCATTATTAATGCGTAAAGTAATATACCTTAATGAGAAGCTGGATTTACGAGTCTAGGGGAGCCCTGAGGAAGCGTGTACTTAAAAGGTTTTGGTGAGTACGTCCCACTGGATGGTATGTTGAGGCTCCCTGATGCTCTGTTCATTGTAAAGATCTTTCATTTTAGCATTGTAATCTGCCAGGATCAAGGAGACGACTCATTCCCCTCTCTTGTGGCAGTGGCAAACCAAATGTTCTCTCATACGGTGAGGTCCTTCAGGATGTTTTGCAAACGGTGTAGTACCACACATGTTGATTTTCTCACAGCCACAGATTTCTAAATTTGTGGGCAACACTTCTGGGAGTAAGATATAATATACCCAACTTTTGCTCGGATAAATAATAAAAAGGCACAATACCGTGACTGGAACAATACACAAATAACTCGCACATAGGAGAAAAAAGTTATGACGACGTTTCGGTCCGACTTGGAACATTTAAAAGTCAATTTTAAATGGTTCAAGTCTGACCGAAATGTCGTCATAAGCTTCTCTCTCCTATGTGTGGGATATTTATGTATTTTTAACCTGGATATGAGTAGGGGATAACAGATTTTAGCTAGTATAATTGTGGAGGTGTTAATGTCTTACAGCAAGAGTATGTTGATGTGCTTCTGGATGACAGTCTCTACGATAAGAACCTTCAAGGATGCCTCGAATCTGATGTAGTGGCCTTTGATCCATGGAGCTGAAACTACCCTTCCCTTCGTTGGGATCAAACATGATTACCTCCCATTCCCCAGGCGCTGTATGGCCTAATATTCTGGACTTGTAGCGGCCCCATGAATGTAATATTAATCTTTGATGACTTGCATTCACCAGTTTATAGGATATTTAACAGCTTTTCGCTCTATGACGTGATAAAGCTCTACACAGGACTAAGCGTTGCTTCTAAGCTTGCTCTGTACCCGTGTCTTCTCACCATCAGAGTCGACAGTACGCTGCTGTATCCAGGGTATTTAATTCTACGAAAGTGTTGACTCAGTAATTGGTTAATGGGGGTTAATACTAATCGAGGGTCATTAAGGCTCCATGTCACCGGTTCACCATCAATCAAGAATATTTTAATTGCTAAAATGGTGATTACAGTATAAACTCTCAGCGTATATATACACAGAGAGAAACTTCTCTGTGAATCCTGGTGATCGTCTCCATTGATGACACTTAGAGAACAGACCACAACCAGGTTGATCTTCTCCTATTAACAGAACACTGGTTCCCACTATATTACATCAAGACTACGGTACTGAAAACTTGCTGATATGTGGAAAAAACACTTATGTACAGTTCAGGATATATAGGAAACGTTTCGCCACGAGTGGCTCGTTCAGTCCTAATACAGAGATAACTAAGAACGACTGTATGTAGTGACAGGAGTCAGGTGGTAAACTACAAGACGGTGGTAGTAGGAACGTTTCGCCATACCTGGCAAAACGTTTCCTATAATAAATGTCCTAAGCTTGTCGGTATTACTATACCATTTTTCACCTGCTGCTACAATGAGGGACTGATTACCTCATCTGCCTCTTCAGTCTTCTGATACAGCCACTGGTTGGCGAAACATTTACGTAATAATGATACCCAGTTGTTACACAGGTGTCTGATTCTTCTTGAAATACCCTACCCAGAGTATGCTGGTTGCCGGGTACTTACCAAGGTACCAGAGTATCGTGTAACTGAAGATGGTATTATTCTCTCCTACTCGCTGATCTCCCTCCCCATTCTCCTCTTTCCCTGCTTCCCATTTATTTTCCTATCTTCTCTCCTACTCCCCCCCCCTTTTTTTTTATCGTTCTAGCCACTCTTTCCACTCTCTCCTCTTACCTCAAATCCTCCTCCCTCCTTCCTTCCTTCCGTCTCTCCCTCCTCTATCTCTCTCTCTCCTTATTCCATGTTCTGGAAAATGAAAACTAAAGCTGACCTTTGCTTTTACCTTTGACGAGCTTCGAGAGTTTTCCTACTCTCATAGCCCGGGCCTGGGTCAGGCTTGTCTGGTGCTTCCTTCATAAACCGGTAAACCAGGCTGTTGGTGCTGGCAGCCCGCTAGCCCACATATTCATCACAATCTGGCTGATCCGGTACTTAGTGGAGGTACTTGTTCATTTTCCTCTGGAAGACTTCTACACTTGTCCAACTGTTTCTGATATCTTCTGGTAAGATGTTAAAGAGTCTGGGACCACGGATGTTGATACAATGTTCTCTTATTGTACCCATTGCACCTTTGCTTTTCACTGGGTTTATTTTACATTTTCGCCCACATGTCTCACGCAGTATGTTGCTATGGCAGTGTGCAGATTTGAGACTATGCCATTAAGTACTTCCCACTTAATGCTGGGAGAGAAACCTGCATTGCAGTGATTCAAATTTTTCCGAACGTTGTGTTCCTGTGAAGTGGGAATAATTTAGTTTATGTTCGATCTCTTAGTGACGATGTACATTGTACTCCTTCAGAATTCCAACAGTGTTTACCTGGAGTTTGCCTGGAGTTTACCTGGAGAGAGTTCCGGGGGTCAACGCCCCCGCGGCCCGGTCTGTGACCAGGCCTCCTGGTGGATCAGAGCCTGATCAACCAGGCTGTTACTGCTGGCTGCACGCAAACCAACGTACGAGCCACAGCCTGGCTGGTCAGGTACCGACTTTAGGTGCTTGTCCAGTGCCAGCTTTAAGACAGCTAGGGGTCTATTGGTAATCCCCCTTATGTATGCTGGGAGGCAGTTGAACAGTCTCGGGCCCCTGACACTTATTGTATGGTCTCTTAACGTGCTAGTGACACCCCTGCTTTTCATTGGGGGGATGGTGCATCGTCTGCCAAGTCTTTTGCTTTCGTAGTGAGTGATTTTCGTGTGCAAGTTCGGTATATGACACACAAGGCTTTATCACCTGCTTGTACAAAGAAGTACTTTACCCCCCCATTCTTCATTAAACAGCGACACTCACTCTGCACTGTTCCTTTCCTTCCATAACTCAAGGTCATATGAAAATCAAAACAGAACTAAAATTTAAAAAAAAAAAAAACATTGTTACTTGCAACAAAATCCTTAATTTTAAGTGACTGAAAATGAGGGTTTATTAGTTTTGCTATTTATTAATATTTGAAGTTACTGTGGGCCGCACAATATCTTGTAGCGGGCCACATGTGGCCAACTGACAGCAGTCGAGTATCCCGCTCCAAACGAAAGAGCACAAGCGATTTTAAGTCACCATTGCCCTTATTTCCCGTGTTTTGAAAGATCTCATTACCCACCCCATCATTTTCCTGGCTGTCGTGACCTTTGCCTTAATATTTTTGGAAAGAAAGGTCAGTTGACATGATTACCCCCAGGTCTTTGATCTGCTACCTTCGTTATATTTAATGATCCTCTTGGGTTTTATATTCAATTTCTCTTCTCAGTTAAACATTATTTTTCCATGGATGCAGCTGGAACTTGTCACCACTGAATCTTCGTATTTTCCACTACCCACTGGAACACTTTATTTACATCCTTTCGAGTCAGATATTAACAGTGTGATTTACGTATTTTACCTAAAAAATAAGATATGACAGAAAATGTTTCGAAGTATCAGTGTTTCAAACTCTTTGGTGTCTCAAACTAACAATGCCTCAAACTAACAATGCCTCAAACTATCAATGTCTCAAACTATCAATGTCTCAAACTATCAATGTCTCAAACTATCAATGTCTCAAACTATCAATGTCTCAAACTATCAATGTCTCAAACTAACAATGCCTCAAACTAACAATGCCTCAAACTATCAATGTCTCAAACTATCAATGTCTCAAACTATCAATGTCTCAAACTATCAATGTCTCAAACTATCAATGTCTCAAACTATCAATGCCTCAAACTAACAATGTCTCAAACTATCAATGCCTCAAACTATCAAAGTCTCAAACTATCAATGTCTCAAACTAACAATGTCTCAAACTATCAATGCCTCAAACTAACAATGTCTCAAACTATCAATGCCTCAAACTAACAATGTCTCAAACTATCAATGCCTCAAACTAACAATGTCTCAAACTATCAATGCCTCAAACTAACAATGTCTCAAACTATCAATGCCTCAAACTAACAATGTCTCAAACTATCAATGCCTCAAACTAACAATGTCTCAAACTAACAATGTCTCAAACTATCAATGCCTCAAACTAACAATGTCTCAAACTATCAATGCCTCAAACTAACAATGCCTCAAACTAACAATGTCTCTAACTATCAATGCCTCAAACTAACAATGTCTCAAACTAACAATGTCTCAAACTATCAATGCCTCAAACTAACAATGTCTCAAACTAACAATGTCTCAAACTAACAATGTCTCAAACTATCAATGCCTCAAACTAACAATGTCTCAAACTATCAATGCCTCAAACTAACAATGTCTCAAACTATCAATGCCTCTAACTAACAATGTCTCAAACTATCAATGCCTCAAACTAACAATGTCTCAAACTATCAATGCCTCAAACTAACAATGTCTCAAACTATCAATGCCTCAAACTAACAATGTCTCAAACTAACAATGTCTCAAACTAACAATGTCTCAAACTAACAATGTCTCAAACTAACAATGTCTCAAACTAACAATGTCTCAAACTAACAATGCCTCAAACTAACAATGTCTCAAACTAACAATGTCTCAAACTAACAATGTCTCAAACTAACAATGCCTCAAACTATCAATGCCTCAAACTAACAATGTCTCAAACTATCAATGCCTCAAACTAACAATGTCTCAAACTAACAATGTCTCAAACTATCAATGCCTCAAACTAACAATGTCTCAAACTAACAATGTCTCAAACTAACAATGTCTCAAACTAACAATGCCTCAAACTATCAATGCCTCAAACTAACAATGTCTCAAACTATCAATGCCTCTAACTAACAATGTCTCAAACTATCAATGCCTCAAACTAACAATGTCTCAAACTATCAATGCCTCAAACTAACAATGTCTCAAACTAACAATGCCTCAAACTATCAATGCCTCAAACTATCAATGCCTCAAACTAACAATGTCTCAAACTAACAATGTCTCAAACTATCAATGCCTCAAACTAACAATGTCTCAAACTAACAATGCCTCAAACTATCAATGCCTCAAACTATCAATGCTTCATACCAACAATGTCTCAAACTATCAATGCCTCAAACTAACAATGTCTCAAACTATCAATGCCTCAAACTATCAATGCTTCATACCAACAATGTCTCAAACTATCAATGCCTCAAACTATCAATGCCTCAAACTATCAATGCTTCATACCAACAATGTCTCAAACTATCAATGCCTCAAACTAACAATGTCTCAAACTATCAATGCCTCAAACTATCAATGCTTCATACCAACAATGTCTCAAACTATCAATGCCTCAAACTAACAATGTCTCACACTATCAATGCCTCAAACTATCAATGCTTCATACCAACAATGTCTCAAACTATCAATGCCTCAAACTAACAATGTCTCAAACTATCAATGCCTCAAACTATCAATGCCTCAAACTATCAATGCCTCAAACTATCAATGCTTCATACCAACAATGTCTCAAACTATCAATGCCTCAAACTAACAATGTCTCAAACTATCAATGCCTCAAACTAACAATGTCTCAAACTATCAATGCCTCAAACTAACAATGTCTCAAACTAACAATGTCTCAAACTATCAATGCCTCAAACTATCAATGCTTCATACCAACAATGTCTCAAACTAACAATGCCTCAAACTAACAATGTCTCAAACTATCAATGTCTCAAACTATCAATGCCTCAAACTAACAATGTCTCAAACTAACAATGTCTCAAACTAACAATGCCTCAAACTAACAATGTCTCAAACTAACAATGTTTCAAACTATCAATGCCTCAAACTAACAATGTCTCAAACTAACAATGTCTCAAACTAACAATGTCTCAAACTAACAATGTCTCAAACTAACAATGCCTCAAACTATCAATGCCTCAAACTAACAATGTCTCAAACTATCAATGCCTCAAACTAACAATGTCTCAAACTATCAATGCCTCAAACTAACAATGTCTCAAACTATCAATGCCTCAAACTAACAATGTCTCAAACTAACAATGCCTCAAACTATCAATGCCTCAAACTATCAATGCCTCAAACTAACAATGTCTCAAACTAACAATGTCTCAAACTAACAATGTCTCAAACTATCAATGCCTCAAACTATCAATGCCTCAAACTATCAATGCTTCATACCAACAATGTCTCAAACTATCAATGCCTCAAACTAACAATGTCTCAAACTATCAATGCCTCAAACTATCAATGCTTCATACCAACAATGTCTCAAACTATCAATGCCTCAAACTATCAATGCCTCAAACTATCAATGCTTCATACCAACAATGTCTCAAACTATCAATGCCTCAAACTAACAATGTCTCAAACTATCAATGCCTCAAACTATCAATGCTTCATACCAACAATGTCTCAAACTATCAATGCCTCAAACTAACAATGTCTCAAACTATCAATGCCTCAAACTATCAATGCTTCATACCAACAATGTCTCAAACTATCAATGCCTCAAACTAACAATGTCTCAAACTATCAATGCCTCAAACTATCAATGCCTCAAACTATCAATGCCTCAAACTAACAATGTCTCAAACTATCAATGCCTCAAACTATCAATGCCTCAAACTATCAATGCTTCATACCAACAATGTCTCAAACTATCAATGCCTCAAACTAACAATGTCTCAAACTATCAATGCCTCAAACTAACAATGTCTCAAACTATCAATGCCTCAAACTAACAATGTCTCAAACTAACAATGTCTCAAACTATCAATGCCTCAAACTATCAATGCTTCATACCAACAATGTCTCAAACTAACAATGCCTCAAACTAACAATGTCTCAAACTATCAATGCCTCAAACTAACAATGTCTCAAACTATCAATGCCTCAAACTAACAATGTCTCAAACTAACAATGTCTCAAACTATCAATGCCTCAAACTATCAATGCTTCATACCAACAATGTCTCAAACTAACAATGCCTCAAACTAACAATGTCTCAAACTATCAATGCCTCAAACTAACAATGTCTCAAACTAACAATGTCTCAAACTATCAATGCCTCAAACTAACAATGTCTCAAACTAACAATGTCTCAAACTAACAATGTCTCAAACTAACAATGTCTCAAACTAACAATGCCTCAAACTAACAATGTCTCAAACTATCAATGCCTCAAACTAACAATGTCTCAAACTATCAATGCCTCAAACTAACAATGTCTCAAACTATCAATGCCTCAAACTAACAATGCCTCAAACTAACAATGTCTCAAACTATCAATGCCTCAAACTATCAATGCCTCAAACTAACAATGTCTCAAACTATCAATGCCTCAAACTAACAATGTCTCAAACTTTCAATGCCTCAAACTATCAATGCCTCAAACTATCAATGCCTCAAACTATCAATGCTTCATACCAACAATGTCTCAAACTATCAATGCCTGAAACTACCAATCCTTCAAACTTCAAACTATCTGCCATATAGTCTATCTGTCGTCAACCTGAACATCTAAAAATTTCATTTTCTGACAGTGGTGGCCAGCGTCAATTTTTTCGACTCTTCCTGCAAATTTTTAAAGTATGTAGTATTGGTTTTAATTTGTTCTAGTTGAAGGTTGTGGAGGTTACATTGCCTCTAAAAATTCATCATCACAAATTAACAAAATTATAAAAATAGTTAGGGCAAATTGACACGTTGAAATCTGGACTTTTGAGTCGTGAGAATGTGTTGTGTGTACTCACCTATTTGTACTCACCTATTTGTGGTTGCAGGGGTCGAGTCACAGCTCCTGGCCCCGCCTCTTCGCTGATTGCTACTAGGTCCTTTCTCTCCCTGCCCCATGGGCTCTATCATACCTCGCCTTAAAACTATGTATGGTTCCCGCCTCCACTACGTCACTTTCTAGGCTATTCCACGACTTGACTACTCTATGACTGAAGAAATACTTCCTAATATCCCTTTGATTCATCTGAGTCTTCAACTTCCAATTGTGACCTCTTGTGTCTGTGTCCCATCTCTGGAACATCCCGTCTTTGTCCACCTTGTCTATTCCGCGCAGTATTTTATATGTCGTTATCATGTCTCCCCTGACCATCCTGTCCTGTGTGTGTGTGTGTGTGTGTGTGTGTGTGTGTGTGTGTGTGTGTGTGTGTGTGTGTGTGTGTGTGTGTGTGTGTGTGTGTGTATGTCTTCATTGGAAGAAATCACTACAAACAGAAACTACGCACATGACTCCTTCAAGGCGGTACCTTGAAGCCGAAGCTCTCTTGATCCAAGGAATTCACAAGGAACCTGTTAACTAGCTAATCCACGGCTTCAGAATGACCAAAACAACCCAAAACACGAATAAACCAATCAAACCACCCACGTGTCGCGGTACTAACGCGCACACACGCAGACGAACACACGAAACCGGCTCACTAATCTTATTATATTCGTAACTCGAAAAATCTGTTCGGAATAATATTTTGTACTTTATCCGAAGACACAGTCAGCCATTCTTACTCCTGCTGTGTTTTTTTCCTCTCTGGTTCAATTTCAACTTCAATCAACCTCTGCTCCACCGTGTTTATTCAACCACGCCCTCAATCAAATCAGCAGCAGATGGTGAAGGGTGGTAGTGGTGGTGGTCGTGGTAGTAGTAGTGGTGGTCGTCGTGGTAGTAGTGGTAGTAGTGGTGGTGGTGGTGATAGTAGTGGTGGTAGTAGTGGTGGTGGTGGCAGTGGTAATAATGGTGGTGGTAGGGGTGGTGGTCGTGGTAGTGGTGGTAATAGTGGTGGTGGTGATAGTAGTGGTGGTGGAAGTGGTAGTAGTGGTGGTGGTCTTGGTAATGGTGGTCGTGGTAGTAGTGGTCGTGGTAGTAGTGGTCGTGGTAGTAGTGGTCGTGGTAGTAGTGGTGATCGTGGTAGTAAGATAAGATTTCGTTCGGATTTTTAACCCCGGAGGGTTAGCCACCCAGGATAACCCAAGAAAGTCAGTGCGTCATCGAGGACTGTCTAACTTATTTCCATTGGGGTCCGCAATCTTGTCCCCCAGGATGCGACCCACACCAGTCGACTAACACCCAGGTACCTATTTGCTGCTAGGTGAACAGGACAATAGGTGTAAGGAAACGTGTCGAATGTTTCCACCCGCCGGGAATCGAACCCGGGCCCTCCGTGTGTGAAGCGGGAGCTTTAGCCACCAGGCCACCGGGCCACACTGTGGTGGTAGTGGTAGTAGTAGTAGTGGTAGTAGTGGTGATCGTGGTAGTAGTGGTGGTGGTGGTAGTGGTAGTAGTAGTAGTGATGGTAGTAGTGGTGGTCGTGGTAGTAGTGGTAGTGGTGGTAGTGGTGGTAGTGGTAGTAGTAGTAGTGGTAGCAGTGGTGATCGTGGTAGTAGTGGTGGTGGTAGTGGTAGTAGTAGTAGTGGTAGTAGTGGTGATCGTGGTAGTAGTGGTGGTGGTGGTAGTGGTAGTAGTAGTGGTAGTAGTGGTCGTGGTAGTAGTGGTGGTTGTAGTAACTACGTAAGTAGAGATGTAACAAACACGGACACAATAATTTGCTCAGTAACATAAAACCAATGACAGTGTTCCACACTTCACACTGAATTTCAAGTTTTAATTAAAAAGGGAACTCCCCCCCCCCTCTCTCTCTCTCTCTCTCTCTCTCTCTCTCTCTCTCTCTCTCTCTCTCTCTCTCTCTCTCTTAATGATACACTGATGAAGTCTCTGGTGTAAACAGTGGCTGGATCATGGTGGCTCAGTGCAGTAATATTTACCTGGAAGATCCATGTTTACTCTCCCACGTGGATAATACCTCCCAGCAGCCCACCCTTCACCCACTCCCACCCAAACAACCCACCAGCTCACGTCTACACCACGTCTACACCACCAGTCTTCCAGCGCACCAAAGACCCACCTCTCATTCATTAGCCCACCAACCCACCACCACCTCGTAAACCCACCAACCCACAATTCTAACCCATGGTAAATTAATCCTTTTTTAAGAGACATCCCAGCTGACTAGGATACGAAAGGGATGTAGGATGAAGAGCTGTCAGGGGGACCAAGGGGGGTGAATGTTAGGGGAAGTAAAGGGTTGGGGAGTAAAGGGTAAGGGAGTAGAGGGAAGGGGTAGTAAAGGGTAGGGGTAGTAAAGGGTAGGAGTAAAGGGTAGGGGGAGTAAAGAGTAGGGGGAGTAAAGGGCAGGGGAGTAAAGGGCAGGGGGAGTAAAGGGTAGGGGAGTAAAGAGTAGGGGGATTAAAGGGTAGGGGGAATTAAGGGTAAGGGGAGTAAAGGGCAGGGGAGTAAAGGGCAGGGGGAGTAAAGGGTAGGGGGAGTAAAGGTCAGGGGGAGTTAAGGGTAGGGGAGTAAAGGGTAGGGGTAGGGGAGTAAAGGGTAGGGGGTAAGGGTAAAGAGGGATTGTCTGGATTAAACGCTGGTGTTTCTCCGCGATCTGCAGTTCTGGATAAGATGGTTGTGTGGTTGACTGCAGGTCTGGATAAGGTTATGTGGTTGACTGCAGGTCTGGATAAGAACTGAAAGAACTAAATGTAATGACCTCAGAGGAGAGACTTGACAACGACATACAAACTACTCAGAGTCGAGAAAGGCGTCTAGTGAGAGTAAAACGGAAGTCACATGACAGGGACACGGGAACTTAGATGGTCCCTAAAATAGGTCAGACACATGGATGGGAGGAAATACTGTACTTCAGGCCCTGGATGGTAAGTATACTGAGCTAGCAATGCAAGTGGTAGAGGTATATGACATACAAAGTTTTAAGAGTGGGTACGAGAAGACCCGGGAGGCAAAGGGACAGAAAAATCGACCAGCTTAAAATTAAGAAATGTGGCCAGGAGCTATGAAACAACCACTGCAAACACTACTGAGTGACTTCACACACACACACACACACACACACACACACACACACACACACACACACACACACACACACACACACACACACACACACCACCAAGCACATTCCCACGATCCTTACACTTCTACGCTAAACTCCGAGGAGAATGTCAACAATCCTTCCCTCCCTCCATCCCTCCCTCCATCCCTCCCTCCATTCCTCCCTCCATCCCTACCCCATCCCTCACCAATCCAATTTCACAAGAGGTGGAATGAGAGAGAGTTCCCAATTACGGGATTAAGGAAGAAATTGGTTTCGGTGTTTGATGTGAGGGAGAGAGCAAATAGGGAGGGAGGGAGGACCTGGGGCAGAGTTGATTAGGAAGGATCAAGGTGCGGCTTATGAAATTACTGCAGAGTGGACTTATTGGTGACAGCTACTGGGAGTGAGTTAGGGGGAGGGAGGGAGGGAGGGAGGGAGGGAGGGAGGGAGAGAGGGAGGGAGGGAGGGAGGGAGAGAGAGAGAGAGAGAAAGAGAGAGAGAGAGAGAGAGAGAGAGAGAGAGAGAGAGAGAATGAGAATTAAGGAAGCTACCTTTTGGGTGACTAACAGAATAGACGAGGTGAGAAGGGGAAATACGTTAAGCAGGGAAAGTAAGGGTGGTTGTGGGGTCTCAGTAGGTGAGATAGAAAGGTGGTCAAGGTACGCGAAGACGACAGGGATTTCTGGGAAGGCAGGGCATGTGCAGAGGGCAGGGTGGTATGGATGGGCAGGTTATTTAAGAAAGGCAGGGTAGGCAAGAAAATTGGGTACTAATAAGCATTCCCAAATGTTGTACGTGTCAAATTCTACGATATATAAACTAGTCACGACTCCAAACAAGCCATGTTGGGAAATTTATACCACAGAGTTGTCAGGAAACAAATGGATACCAGGAGCCACAGGGATGCCAGGAAACAGGGATTTAAAACACACAGACATAACAGGAAACAGGGATTTAAAACACACAGACATAACAGGAAACAGAGGGATATCAGCAAACAGAGGTATATCAGGAATATCAGAAAACATTTCTTAAACACCGGAGCGGATATCGCAAAATATTTTCACGAGTAAGAGCTAGAGACGAGTGGTTCGTACAACGACTGAGGAATGAGAGGTAATCAGCTTTGATCCCAGGAATATAAAGGCTGCGCCAATTCCCTGGCTGCCTTCACCTGAATCAAGCCGTCAACGATAGGACAACGAGCGTTTGAGGCGACATTAACAAAACAGCAGAAGTAAATTTCTCTCGGAGGAGGGGAGATAATAATAATAATAATAATAATAATAATAATAATAATAATAATATTATTATTATTATTATTATTATTATTATTATTTCTGCAAGTACACGAAACGACTTGTACAGATCATAGCTGACATCATTCCCATACTATATTGAAAGCCGCTTGTTATGAGAGAGCATTTCGGACAAATTAGGTCAATTTTGTCTTCAGGATGCGACCCACACCAGTCGACTAACACCTAGGTACCTATTTACTGCTAGGAGAACATGGACAGCAGGTGTCTTAAAGAAACACGTCCTAAAATACTTGCAAGAGTCGGGAGCCAAGAGCTAAGGCTCAACCACCGCAGCAAATTCACGTAATTACAATTAGGTAACTGTACAAACAACCGGGCGATTACCCAGACAACTGCCACTCACCAGCCGGCCACTTTCCCTCGGCCACAGTGTAAACAATTCTAATTTACTTACAGTCATTGATGTGTCCGGCTGTCACACACTCTCACTCTCTCTCTCTCTCTCTCTCTCTCTCCCTCATCAATTACCCTCGGTGCCCATCCATCTCGTTCCCCATCTTGCGCATGTAATAATCTTTACGTTCGCTATCACTGGGACTCGGTTATAGAAAACCACAAACCTATAAACCAACAAACCTATAAACCCGCAAACCAACAAACTTATAAACCCGCTGTTACAAAAAACGCAATTCTAAAAGCTTAGAGATCTCCAGTGAATACTAGAAAGGACTGCCCTTCTAGCATCCAGCCTGTTACTGGGTTTTCGTAACAAGTAGTCAGTATCCTTGTCCAATTATCCATTAAAATTCAGTATTATTCAATAGTGCTTCAGGATTACAACTGGTAGGCTACTAACTAGAGAAATTAAAATTTAATAAATTTATTAATCATTAAGTTGTCTAGAGGTATATTATCAAATTAAATTAAATTAATCACAGTAATCAAAATAAAATCAATCTCTCGAGTTCAATATTATTGTGCTGAAAGCACATATCACATTTATAATTCTTAAGTACCGTCTGGTACATTAACATTTAATAAAATATTACAAATATGTACAAGTGTGTATGTGTGTAAGTGCTCTAAGTAGTTCGTTATGTCTCACGACTCGACTAGACTTAAACAAGTGACTGACAAAGTCCTCAAATAAACAAACTTCTTGACCGACTGGCAACCAGAACAGTCTGCTTGAACAATGAAAAGAATGCTAAGCCCAATAGCCATATAACAAGCGACTGCGACACAATCAGGATCAAGGAGATAATATAACGACACTAAGTAGGGACCATCAGCAGATCCTCCACAAAAGTTACAAAACTCCCATACTACTGAATCTAAGTTCAGCATAGGAAAAACCCGACTGTGACAATACACAGAAACCAGTACAAAATTAGGTCAGAAGCTATAGCTAAGGACCTGAGATGCTCAGAGTGTCTATGTGACACACAACCTCAGTACAATGTCGAAAATCACTAAGTCTATACAATGTTCTGTGAACAGATTTCTACAGAACTAACAAGAATAATGAGACAATCTGTCCAACCACCAAGTGAGTCTAGAGCAGACTGAATACTTCACGAGAGGTGAGGACACCCCCCCTCGATCACGTGATAGCCCCGTGGACAGCACAGCTCAGAAGCCGGCAGTATAACGAGCGACAATCGATAATTACAGTAGTTTGACAATCAAGACTTGAACTGAGCACATATTATGTACATCCTAACAACGTAAGTCAAATAACAATATAACAGTCAAATATCCATTCATTCATTCATTAAAGATTTGCCGGTACTTCCGGCCCGGGTCTTCTCCAGATGGTGACCCGGCGTACAGTCAAATAATATAAAGTCATACATTTACGATTTAGCTATTATCGCAAATATAAGCAATATAAAATTATATGAAAAGGTAATATACATTATATATATATATATATATATATATATATATATATATATATATATATATATATATATATATATACATAATAATCATTGTAACCCATTCAGGGGTTGCAACACCCCCCCCAACACGACAGACGGTCGCACTAGGAGTTACATTAATGTCTTTCACATTATTACTGATTACTCATATCAATACAATTTAATATAAAAATTTTATCAGTCACTCTTGTGCCAAGCACTTCAACAATTTCACAGCGTCCGTCACTAGGATATGCCCCTAGTACTAGGGCAGTACACAGTATCGTATCTCTGCATACTCGTGGTTATGTACATCAGTGTAGAGACAGGATAGCGTAGATGAGCTGGTCACGATGAGGCTCGATCATAGTAGAGGAGACTGCATTCCACTCTTAAGTAGTGGTTGTGGAATGCGAGGCAGTATGAACATCTGAGTATGAAACAGCTTAAGGTGTGTAGTGAAGGGGGGGGGTCTGCGACAGGACAGTGTTGCGTCACGCAGTACATCACCCGCACCACACTACCCACTCAACACTCAGCTTGTCTCCTCCTCATACACAACAATACTGTGAATATATAAATATAATAATTAGACATGACATGAGTATACATAGTTAATATGGGCTGGAGGGATTAAGTTACTTTACTGAATTTGACATGGCAAGTAACAAAAGGTATTTGGGCATAAAATTACGTTAATTTAATGTAACTGATAATTATTAAGGGCGAGACAGCGTCAGCAATTACATTACAATGACCACTTATGTGTTTTATACTAATAGAATAAGGTTGGATTCTGAGGGCCCACCTCATGATCCTAGCATTTTTACTTTTCATGGTGTTAATATAAGTGAGTGGATTGTGGTCTGAAAAAACGTTAATTTTAAATGGGGAAGTGCCCAAATACACGTCAAAATGTTCCAAGGACACCACAAGAGCTAGAGCCTCTTTCTCAATAGTGGCATAATTTTTCTGGTGTCGTTTAAGCTTAGATGAATAGTAACATATAGGATGGAGAATGTCAGTGGATGTTGACTGTTGGAGCAGCACAACACCCACTGCATAGCCACTCGCATCTATATGTAAAAAGAAGGGAAGATTGAAATTAGGACTTTTCAACACAGGAGCAGAGGATAGCAAACGTTTCAACCTTTTGAACGAGTCTGAACAATATCTAGTCCAGGTGAACTGAACTTTGCTACTAGTAAGCTCAGTGAGAGGAGCTGCAATCTGAGAAAAGTTTGGACAGAACCTGCAATAATATCCTGCCATACCCAGGAATCTCTGTACTCCCTTCCTATCCTGTGGCACTGGAAATTCAGAAATTGCACGAACCTTAGCCTCAATAGGAGCAACCTCACCTTGGCCGATACAAAAGCCTAGATAGGTAATCTTGGCTTGACCAAAACTACATTTAGCTAAGTTAACAGTGAAGTTGTAGTGCGCCAGTTTCTCAAACAATGCTCTGAGATGCGTCAAGTGCTGTTCCCACTCGTCACTGTACACCACTAAGTCGTCAAGGTAGGCTTCTACTCCTTCTAAATTGTGGGTCAACTAGTTCATTATACGTTGGAATGAAGAAGCCGCGTTACATAGGCCGAAGGGGGTGACGAGGTAGTTAAACAATCCATCTTGAACAGTAAAAGCAGATATTTCTTGAGCACGTTCAGTAAGCGGGACTTGATAATAGCCTCGTAAGAGATCTAAACGGCTGACAAACTGGGCTCCTGACACATGGTCAATAAGGTCGTCAATGCGAGGTAGAGGATAACCATCAGTGCACATCCTGAAACTACCGTCAGGTTTAGGCACTAAAATACAGGGATTTGCCCATGGACTTTTACTGCGTTCAATAAGTCCGTGAGATAACAGAAAATCAACCTCTTCTCTCAATGCTTTATGCTTCGTTGGACTCATTCTATATGGTGATTGCTTAATGGGTGATGCTCCCTGTACATCAACGTCATGTACACCCAGAGTACAACGTTTAGGAACATCACCGAACAATTCAGGGAAATGCAAAATCATGTTTTTAATATCACCAGCTTTATCAATCCCAAGGTTACTAAGAAAATCGTCTAGTGATTGTAGAGTCACTGAATTTTCTAAACGAACCTCTATACCTCTAGAGATGTCAGGTAGACTGACGTTTTCTTCTCTGTCCTAGGAAGAATAGTAGTAGGTAGAGGACTAGCGTAGTATGCCTTAAGCTGGTTAACATGGTACACATGATTAGATTTCTTTTTCCCAGGCGTACGTACCAAATAATTTACGTCGCTAAGCTTTTTCACTACTTCCAGGGGACCATCATACCTGGCTTGTAGAGCATGACCTGGTACTAATTTCCGAGCCATCACCTTATCTCGTGCTTTAAAAGAGCGAGAGACAGCACGCTTGTCATAATGTTGCTTCATTCTAGCTTGGGCTGAAACTAGGTTTTTCGAAGCTAGCTCTCTAGCGGCTGTCAAATGTTGCTGCATTAATGAAGGTGAAGTACTCAATGATGGATTTGATTTTCCTGTCCACACGTCTTTCAACACTGCGAGAGGACCACGCACTTAGTGTCCGAATATTAATTCAAACGAATATTAATTCAAACGGACTAAATCCGAGACTTTCTTGTTCACTTTCTCTCATAGCGAACAGAAGAAAAGGTATACCCTCATCCCAGTCTCTAGAAAAATGTTCACAATAAGCTCTCATCATGGATTTCAGTGTCTGATGAAATCTCTCTAGAGCACCTTGTGACTGTGGATGATAACTGGTTGAAAGTACAGACTTTATTCCTAGGTGGGATAATGCTTCTCGAAAGATCTTAGAAGTGAAGTTAGATCCCTGATCTGATTGTATCTCTCGTGGCAATCCAACCTGGGAGAAAAATTTCATCAGCGCTCTCACAATAGCACGAGCATTAATTTTTCTCATAGGAATAGCTTCGGGATAGCGTGTTGCAGCGTCCATAATAGTAAATAAGTATTGGTTTCCTAGTTTGGTTCTAGGCAAAGGACCAACACAATCAATAATAAGACGTGAGAATGGTTCACCATCCACGGTGATAGGAATGAGAGGCGCAGGTGGAGGTGCGTGCGCTGGCTTGCCTGTCACTTGACACACTTGGCAACGTCGCACATGATCAGCTACTGTTTCCTTCATCTTTGGCCAAGTAAAATGTTTTGCCAGTTTACCGAGTGTCTTCTTGACACCCAAATGTCCTCCTATGGGACTATTGTGAGCAAAATCAATGGCTTGTTCACGAAATGTAACTGGTAACACTACGAAATGCTTGACTGTGGTGGAAACACTATCAGCTGACAACTTACATGTATTTTTCTCCATCAGCACACCATTACTATAATAGTAACAATTATCGAGATCCTTTGCTTCACTCTCAGTAACTATGCCAAAATATGTCCCATAGTCAGAGCATGTCAAAAACTACACAGGGGAGAGGGGTACAAGAACTACACAGGGGAGAGGGGTACAAGAACTACACAGGGGAGAGGGGTACAAGAACTACACAGGGGAGAGGGGTACAATAACTACACAGGGGAGAGGGGTACAATAACTACACAAGGGAGAGGGGTACAAGAACTACACAGGGGAGAGGGGTACAATAACTACACAGGGGAGAGGGGTACAAGAACTACACAGGGGAGAGGGGTACAATAACTACACAGGTGAGAGGGGTACAAGAACTACACAAGGGAGAGGGGTACAAGAACTACACAGGGGAGAGGGGTACAATAACTACACAGGGGAGAGGGGTACAAGAACTACACAGGGGAGAGGGGTACAAGAACTACACAGGGGAGAGGGGTACAATAACTACACAGGGGAGAGGGGTACAAGAACTACACAGGGGAGAGGGGTACAAGAACTACACAAGGGAGAGGGGTACAATAACTACACAAGGGAGAGGGGTACAATAACTACACAGGGGAGAGGGGTACAAGAACTACACAGGGGAGAGGGGTACAAGAACTACACAGGGGAGAGGGGTACAAGAACTACACAGGGGAGAGGGGTACAATAACTACACAGGGGAGAGGGGTACAATAACTACACAGTGGAGAGGGGTACAAGAACTACACAGGGGAGAGGGGTACAAGAACTACACAGGGGAGAGGGGTACAATAACTACACAGGGGAGAGGGGTACAAGAACTACACAGGGGAGAGGGGTACAAGAACTACACAAGGGAGAGGGGTACAATAACTACACAGGGGAGAGGGGTACAAGAACTACACAGGGGAGAGGGGTACAAGAACTACACAGGGGAGAGGGGTACAAGAACTACACAGGGGAGAGGGGTACAATAACTACACAGGGGAGAGGGGTACAATAACTACACAGGGGAGAGGGATACAAGAACTACACAAGGGAGAGGGGTACAATAACTACACAGGGGAGAGGGGTACTAGAACTACACAGGGGAGAGGGGTACAATAACTACACAGGGGAGAGGGGTACAAGAACTACACAGGGGAGAGGGGTACAATAACTACACAGGGGAGAGGGGTACAAGAACTACACAAGGGAGAGGGGTACAAGAACTACACAAGGGAGAGGGGTACAATAACTACACAGGGGAGAGGGGTACAAGAACTACACAGGGGAGAGGGGTACAAGAACTACACAGGGGAGAGGGGTACAAGAACTACACAGGGGAGAGGGGTACAATAACTACACAGGGGAGAGGGGTACAAGAACTACACAGGGGAGAGGGGTACAATAACTACACAGGGGAGAGGGGTACAATAACTACACAGGGGAGAGGGGTACAAGAACTACACAGGGGAGAGGGGTACAAGAACTACACAGGGGAGAGGGGTACAAGAACTACACAGGGGAGAGGGGTACAAGAACTACACAAGGGAGAGGGGTACAATAACTACACAGGGGAGAGGGGTACAAGAACTACACAGCGGAGAGGGGTACAAGAACTACACAAGGGAGAGGGGTACAATAACTACACAGGGGAGAGGGGTACAATAACTACACAGGTGAGAGGGGTACAATAACTACACAAGGGAGAGGGGTACAATAACTACACAGGGGAGAGGGGTACAAGAACTACACAGGGGAGAGGGGTACAAGAACTACACAGGGAAGAGGGGTACAAGAACTACACAGGGGAGAGGGGTACAAGAACTACACAGGGGAGAGGGGTACAAGAACTACACAGGGGAGAGGGGTACAAGAACTACGCAGGGGAGAGGGGTACAAGAACTACACAAGGGAGAGGGGTACAAGAACTACACAGGGGAGAGGGGTACAAGAACTACACAAGGGATAGGGGTACAATAACTACACAGGTGAGAGGGGTACAAGAACTACACAGGGGAGAGGGGTACAATAACTACACAGGGGAGAGGGGTACAATAACTACACAGGTGAGAGGGGTACAATAACTACACAGGTGAGAGGGGTACAAGAACTACACAGGGGAGAGGGGTACAATAACTACACAGGGGAGAGGGGTACAAGAACTACACAGGGGAGAGGGGTACAATAACTACACAGGGGAGAGGGGTACAAGAACTACACAGGGGAGAGGGGTACAATAACTACACAGGGGAGAGGGGTACAAGAACTACACAGGGGAGAGGGGTACAAGAACTACACAGGGGAGAGGGGTACAATAACTACACAGGGGAGAGGGGTACAAGAACTACACAGGGGAGAGGGGTACAATAACTACACAGGGGAGAGGGGTACAAGAACTACACAGGGGAGAGGGGTACAATAACTACACAGGGGAGAGGGGTACAAGAACTACACAGGGGAGAGGGGTA
Organism: Cherax quadricarinatus; assembly: GCF_038502225.1. Lineage (NCBI taxonomy): Eukaryota > Metazoa > Arthropoda > Malacostraca > Decapoda > Parastacidae > Cherax > Cherax quadricarinatus. The sequence continues at coordinate 7,244,762 of NC_091375.1, forward strand.
CAATAACTACACAGGGGAGAGGGGTACAATAACTACACAGGGGAGAGGGGTACAAGAACTACACAGGGGAGAGGGGTACAATAACTACACAGGGGAGAGGGGTACAAGAACTACACAGGTGAGAGGGGTACAAGAACTACACAGGGGAGAGGGGTACAAGAACTACACAGGGGAGAGGGGTACAAGAACTACACAGGGGAGAGGGGTACAAGAACTACACAGGGGAGAGGGGTACAAGAACTACACAGGGGAGAGGGGTACAAGAACTACACAGGGGAGAGAGGTACAATAACTACACAGGGGAGAGGGGTACAATAACTACACAGGGGAGAGAGGTACAATAACTACACAGGGGAGAGGGGTACAATAACTACACAGGAGAGAGGGGTACAAGAACTACACAGGGGAGAGGGGTACAATAACTACACAGGGGAGAGAGGTACAATAACTACACAGGGGAGAGGGGTACAATAACTACACAGGGGAGAGAGGTACAATAACTACACAGGGGAGAGGGGTACAATAACTACACAGGAGAGAGGGGTACAAGAACTACACAGGGGAGAGGGGTACAATAACTACACAGGGGAGAGGGGTACAAGAACTACACAGGGGAGAGGGGTACAAGAACTACACAGGTGAGAGGGGTACAAGAACTACACAGGGGACAGGGGTACAAGAACTACACAGGGGACAGGGGTACAAGAACTACACAGGGGAGAGGGGTACAATAACTACACAGGGGAGAGGGGTACAATAACTACACAGGGGAGAGGGGTACAAGAACTACACAGGTGAGAGGGATACAAGAACTACACAGGGGAGAGGGGTACAATAACTACACAGGGGAGAGGGGTACAATAACTACACAGGGGAGAGGGGTACAGGAACTACACAGGGGAGATGGGTATATGAGCACCTACGAATAGGTGGTGACAGGTGAGATGTACGTGTGTATGATCCTCAGTCGACAGAGATTCTTCTCAAAGTGACAATACCTGTTGCAGGAGGTGAGGAAACACCCACCTCTTGCAGAACCTTGTACAACTTGCTGCAAGTCTGCAGGGCCCATCGGGCCTGTCATTTACCAAGGACATATCTGTGGACATGACCCATGAAGGCCCAGTGGGTTCCCTGCAGCAGCCTCTGCCTCGGCATCCACCATTCATTTCCCAGGACACCAGGAGAGCTCCACATCCTTGTGACGCACTCAGAAACATGCTAACCACTTCTCAATCTTTTGGACCACAGGGTGGACAGAAACATGCTGGGTCAGAACCGACAGAACACACTGAGCATCTGAGTACACAGTGAACCGAGGACCATCTAAGCCAGCCATCATAACAAGAACAGAGAGAACACCACTGAGCTCCGCAATGAACACAAAAGATTCTCTAGGTAAGACGTCAGAGGAAAAAAAATATTTATATTAAAAGTTAAATATATCGACAAGTATGCGAATAAGATATTATGAAATTTACGGTATTTATCGAGACGTTTCGCCCACCAGGGACGAAACGTCTTCTCAGTTAATGCTATTTCAGTTTGTATCTTTTTCATGGGGAAAAAGTGCAGTAAAGAAGACGGAAGATAAAGATACAAGATGATAAAGAAGATATATGAAGGACCAGTAAAATGAAGATGAGATGGAGGAAGAACAAAACAAGACAAGTGAAGGAACTACAAGACGAAGAAAAGATGATAAATGGAAGAGCAACAAAGAAAAATATAAAAAGATGAACAAAAAGACAAAGAAGAGATAGATGGAGGAACTAGAACACGAAGAGAAAATAGATGGAAGAAAAATAAAACCCAGAAGAAAAGATAGATGGAGGAACAAAAAAAAAGTAAAAGAAATGATAAAAAGAGAAGAAGATAAAGAGAAGGAAGATGGAGGATCAAGAAGAGGGGAAGAAAGATAGATAAAGTTGGGTGGAAGGGAGCAATAACAGCGGAGGTGGGCAGCAGGACAATTGAAAATAATAAAGGAGGTGGAACATCCATCAGGTAGAGGGGAAACTTGGCCATAAATCAGCCGTCCAGAGGTGTGTCTAGAGGGAGGAGGGGAAGAGAAACGTGGAAGAGATAGGAAGGATAAAATGGTAGAGGAAGGGAGAGAGAATAGACGGGAAACGAAATGGGGAAGACAGGTGAAAAGGATTGCAAAAGTGAGGAATAGACAAGAGGTGGACGGTAGAGCGTGAAAGTGGGAGGATTTGAGGAAGGGAGAAGAGGAATCGAGGAAGGAAGAGAGGGGGAAAGAATGGGGAAATTAAGAGAAGAGAGGAAGTGTATGGACGAGATGGTAGGGAGTTACAGAGAGAAGTGAAAAAAAGGGCGTGGCGACGATAAATGAAGAGGCGAGAGAGAGAGAGAGAGAGAGAGAGAGAGAGAGAGAGAGAGAGAGAGAGAGAGAGAGAGAGAGAGAGAGAGAGAGAGAGAGAGAGAGAAAGAGAGAGAGAGAGAGAGATTATTATTATAATAAAAAAGAAGCGCTAAACCACAAGGGCTATACAGCGCTGCAGGGTAGGAAGGAAGCGAGGGCATCAGGTGGCAAAAGGGAGATGGATGAGTAATAGGTTACGGATAATAGCGGGTCAGTGGATGGTGAAAGGGTAAAGGGCAGCAAGAGACTGAACTAGAAAGGGCTGAGGGGAGTGCGAAAGGTATCATCATCAGAGTTTGTGGAGTAAATCAGTCGTTGTCAAGAAGTCAATGAGAGAGTCAGGATTAAAGGAGGGTCCATCAGCAAGAAGGGAAGGTAAAGAGAGAGTAGTAGAACAAAGACGACATTGAAGGCAAGTTCTGCATGCTCGTTGATAGAAAGGGCGTCTAACAGAATGTGGCTAATCGATACTGGAACTTGACACTGCTCACAGAGAGGAATAGGGTGCCTCTCCATGAGATATCCATGAGTAAGACGAGTGTGGCCAATGCAAAGGTGGGAGAGAGTGGTCTCCCAACCTCGGCACTGATGACAAGACGACGGCCAGTAACCTATGCTCAGTTTAATAGAATGAAGTTTGTTACTGAGCAGAGTTGACCAACGTTGTTGCCAACGGGTGTGAAGGTGGGTAGTTATTGCAGCAAAATAGTCCAGAAATGGAACACCTCTATAGGAAATTGGTAGGTCATGTACTGCTGACCGCGCAGCAGTGTCTGCCTGTTCATTGCCCTGTACGTCGACATGACCAGGGACCCAACAAAAAATAATATCTTTATGCTGGTACAGATACGGCATAGCCAAAGTTGGATACGGAGAACTAGGGGGTGAGATGTATCAAATTTTCGTATAGCCTGTAGAGCACTAAGGGAGTCTGAGACTACCACAAATGATGACACAGGCATAGATGCGATACGAATAAGTGCTGCAAGAATGGCATACAATTCAGCAGTAAAAATGCTAGCCGAAGATAGTAAATGCCCCCGCACGATGCTGTCCGGAAACACTGCTGCGAATCCGACGCCGTCTGAAGACTTAGAGCCATCTGTGTACACAGCGATGGCATGAGAATGGGAGTGGAAGTGATCAAGAAAAAGAGAGCGGGAAGCCACCATAGGCAGTTGAGCTTTCGAGCAAGGGAGTGAGAAAGAACAGACCCGAACAGCTGGAACTTCCCAGGGGGGGAGGGAAAAGTGAGATGCTACATGAACACATAAAGGTGGTAACTGAAGGGAAGGCAAGAGCGAATGTAGGCAAAGAGAAACGGGATGGAGCAAACAGGGGCGGCGAACGAATAAAGAATGTCTGCTAATATCGGTGACCATTCTATAAATGGAAGGATTGTGGAGATCGTGAGAGCGCACATAGTAGCGAAGGCAATGGGCATCACGGTGATCAGACAAGGATGGAACATTCGCTTCTGCATAGAAGCTCTCAACAGGGGAAGAGCGAAAAGCACCAAGGCACAAACGTAATCCTTGGTGATGGATGGGGTTAAGGCTAGAGAGAGTAGCAGGAGAGGCCGCTGAATAAATCTGGTCACCATAATCGAGTTTCGATAAAACGAGGGCTGAATGTAGGCGAAGCAGAGTTCGATGATCAGCTCCCCAGGAAAGATGAGCAAGGGTTTTAAGAAGGTTTAGCCGGCTGTGACAAGTTGCCTTCAGAGAGGTAATGTGAGGTTTCCAGGATAACCTACAGTCAAAGAAAAGGCCTAGAAACCTGACTATCATGTTCAGGGATACGGGAGCCATAGAGATACAAAGGATGATCGGAGATGACAGAGCGTCTAGTGAAAGTAATTTGGTGAGTTTTGGTACTGGAAAATTTAAACCCATGCGTGGTGGCCCAAGTGGAAACACAGTCGACCGCATGCTGGAGAGAAACTGCAATGAGATGACAGTCAGCGCCTGCACAAGCAATAGCGAAGTCATCAACATAGAGTGATGACCAAATACTGGGTGGAAGAACAGAGGCCAAATCATTTATAACAAGGAGAAAAAGTGTTGTGCTTAGAACACATCCCTGAGGGACACCTTCAGCTTGGACGAAGTCCGGGGAAAGAACATTATTGACTCGAACTCGGAAATGTCTGTCAGTTAAAAAGTTCTTAAGGAAGGATGGTAGATTGCCTCGGAGGCCTAAGGAGTGGGCCTGGGCCAAAATATTATACCTCCAAGTTGTGTCATATGCCTTCTCAAGGTCTAAAAATATGGCAATAACTGAGTGATTATTCGCAAAGGCATTACGAACATATGTATCCAAGCGTAGTAAGGGGTCTATGGTAGAACGGCCCTTACGAAAGCCATATTGACTAGCGGAGAGACTGTTGTGTGTCTCTAAATACCACATTAAACGTCGATTTACGAGACGTTCCATCACTTTGCAAACTGCACTAGTAAGAGCGATGGGACGATAGTGGGAGGCATCATGTCCTGTAGTACCCGGTTTGCTGAAAGGGAGAACAATGGCAGATTTCCACAGCTGGGGAAGAACTCCTTGTGCCCAAATAAGATTGAAGAGGTGTAAGAGGACTACAAGGGCTGACCCATGTAAATGTTGTAACATACGAATATGAATGTCGTCAGGCCCAGCTGCCGATGATCGGCAAGCTGAGAGCGTTACCTCCAGTTCTTGAAGTGTAAAAGGCACTGTTCTTCTCTGAGAAGAAAAGTCCAAGGGTACTAACTCTCTGGCAGACTTTGAGGAAAGAAACGAGGGGCATAGATGGAGCCCCCGGGAAATACGGACCAGATGTGTGCTAAGTTCACTGGCAACGTCGAGAGGATTTGCTACATCAACACCAGCGACCCGTAGAACAGGAGCCGGGTCAGGAGAGTATTTACCACTCAATTTCCTCACTTTTTTCCAGACTGCACTCATAGAAGCAGAGGTGATGGTGGAAACATAGTCTCACCAGCAAGTGCGTTTAGCTTCACGGATGACACGGCGAGCGATCGCACACTTCTGCTTAAAATCAAGAAGCCTCTCAGCGGTTCTATTGTACCGGTACCTGCCCCATGCAGCGCATTTCAAATGTACTGCACGAGCACAAGCAGGAGACCACCAAGGCACGCACTTCTGAGAATGCCTGCCTGAGGTTTGGGGTATAGAATGAGAAGCTGCGGTATAAACTGACGTCGAGAAGAGGTGTAGGAGCTCATCAATGGAGGATGAAGAAGGAACCTCACTAAAAGCAGTGAGTTGCGAGTAAAGATCCCAATTTGCCCGATCAAATTGCCAGCGAGGGCTACGGAAAGGTGGTGAATAGGAAGGAGAAGTAAGAATGATTGGAAAATGATCGCTGTCATGTAAGTCCGGTAGAACAGACCAGGTGAAGTCTAGTGCAGTGGAAGAAGAGCAGACGGATAGATCGATGCAAGAGAGAGTATGAGTACGAGGATCAAAATGGGTGGGAGTACCCATATTTAAAGCATGGAGGGGGTGAGAGGCAAGAAAAGCCTCCAACTGGATGCCACGTGAGTCACAATGAGACCCCCCCCAGAGGAAATGGTGGGCGTTAAAATCACCAAGTAACAAAAGTGGTGGTGGTAAGGATGAAACAAGAAAGGCAAAGTCTGGGATAGAAAATGCTCGAGAAGGAGAGAGATACAAAGAACATATTGTAAACCACTTATTCAAGTGGATACGGGCTGCAGTGTAATGCAGCGAGGTATGGACAAATAGTTGACAGTACGGAATATCATTGCGTAGAAGAAGGGCACTTTCATTAAAGGTCCCATCTGAGAAAGGATCCGAAGAATACAATAAATTATAGCCTGAGATAGGTTGGAAAACAGCCGAGTGTAATTTTGGTTCTTGTAAGCAAGCACCAACAGGGGAAAACCTGGAAAGCAACATCTGAAGCTCACCCCGATTACCCCTGAGGCCGCGGATATTCCACTGTAAATAGGCCATGATTGGCGATGAAGAAAAAAATACCAGGAATCCGTAGGGAAAGGCACCTACGGACTAGTGGGGTTAGAAAAGTCAATGTGTGGTGGCATTGGAAGACGTTCAAGCAGCGAAGGAACGGAGCGTTGCAAAGAATGGGGTTGTGAAGATGGAGGAGAGGGAAGAGAAGGAACAGGAAATGAATCAGTGTCCATTGAAGGTTTAGTCTCTGCAATATATTCTGAAATGGCTTCAAGTGTTTCTGAATTCAAAGATGTATGGGGGACCATATTGGAGATAGAAAGGGGAGGGTGAGTAAAGATTGGGACAGTAATGGACTGTACCAAAGTAGAGGGGGAGGAAAGAGAGTAAGGGACTGGAGATGAAGTGTGGGGGGGGACAAAAGAGGCAGAAACCTGGGAGGTGGCAGAAGAGGGAGAAACTTGGGAGGGGACGGGGGTGGAAGGCATAGTACGAGGAGGAGGGTGAATCTCCACACTTGTAATAGAGCCAGAGAGAGGGGAAGAACTAGGCACAGAGACTGGAAAGGTAAAGTGTGGAGGTGGAAGAAGGGAAGGAAGGGGCAAAGAAGATTTGAGCAATGTGGATTTTTTGGACTTCTGAGAAGTAGAGGGGCGATTGGTATTAGGTGTCGTACGAGGTCTTGTCGATACTGGGGCTTGTGAGGAAGGACGCGAAGATGTAAGAACAGACTGAGTTGTAGTCGGGACGTCAGAGCCAAGGACAGCAAAAGGATTAGATGCCGGAGTGGCTCTGGGAGGGGTAACAACAGAGAAGGCTGCAGAAGATGGGACCCCAGAAGTGGGGGGATGTTTTGAAACACGAGAATAAGAAACACGGGGTAGTCTCCCTTGGAGGCGGAGATGAGTAACTGCCATAGCATAAGGGAGACCTTCTGCCTCTTTGAGGCAACGGATTTCACGTTCATTTAAGTAGACCTGGCAATGGCGGGAGTACGAAGGGTGAGCTTCATTACAATTAAGGCAAGATGGAGGTTGACTGCAAGATGTATTAGAATGGTCGTCAGCACCACAGACTGGGCATTCGGCCATAGATCTGCGATATTTCACTGGGTGACCAAAACACCAGCAATTTCTACATTGTTGCGGTGTAGGTATCACCTTTCGAACTTGTAACCGATGTCCCGCGACATATACAGAGGACGGGAGTTCTCGGCTGTCAGAAGTTAAACGAGCCACATTGCAAGGGTAACGTCTCCGCCCACGGGCAGGAAGGACATAAGTGTCTACTTTGAGGATTGGGAGATCCTGGAGTTCCAGCTGTTCAAGAATGTCATTGCCACATGACTGGAAATTCTGTTGGACTATGGTATGGGGCAGAATGACAGTACCACTACAAGAATTGAGAGAAAGATGTTTTTCAATAGTGATAGGAGTAGTATCGATATTCGAAAAGAGAGAAAGATCATGAGCTTGGGTAGCATTCTGGACAGTGACGATGCGCGTACCGCTCTTGAGAGCATGAAATGAAATATCTCTACCAACATGACACAGGAGCGCTTTGCCAATACTATGGTCAGAAAGGTAGGCAGAAGAAGAAGTCGGTCTTAAGGTAAAGAATTTAGTCCATTGTGTGGTCCGAAACTGAGCGTGAAGAGGGAGTGCATGACGTGTTGGTCTTTTCCGAGTAGAATGGGAAGGTAACGAAGGAGCATCATCAGGAGATTGACGTTGGCATTTAGGAGTAGGACCGGAGTTGGTCCGGTGTGAAATGGGCGGGTGATTCGAAAATTGCCGGACCCTAGAGGGAGAAGCCGGAAGCATAGTCAAAGGAGAGCGGAGTTCAGACAAATCGAAGGAGTCAGTCGAAGCCCCGGTACCTGAAGCGGGTGAGGAAACAGCACCAGCAAGAGGTACAGGGGCATCAGGAGTGTCCGAAGAGTGGTCTAAAAACAAGGCAGGGTCAGAATGGGGTGCGGTATCAAGAAGGGGCCCAGGGGTAGTGGGTTCATGGATTGGGTTCTCCATGGTTAGGTTACTCCTTCGCTTTTTGTTTTTAAGAAAAAAAAAGAAAGAAGAAAAGAAAATAAAAATAAAAAAAATAAAAAAAGGGGGGAGCGGGGAGGAATAGTTCCCAGGAGGAATGAAAGGGCCGGAAATCTCCCTCCGCACCCAAGAGGACCTCAGCACCGGTAGTAGCGCAGATGCAGCATGGAACCCGTGCCATACCCTACCCTTCATGCCAGTAAACCAGCAATCCGGGATAGCAACCTCACATCTGCCGAGCTACCTCGGTGGACAAAATAGAGGGCGGCTGGATATCCGCCACAAAGCATACCTTCTTCAGCCACCACCCCCGGAATCCGAAAGGTGGCTTCCAGAGATACACCTGTCGCCCGAAAGACACCCAAAGCTACTCCGGGGTACCGTAGAGGGATCGGGACATCCCCAGGCAATCCAGATTCACGGCAAACTACGCCACCGCCAAGAACCTCAACGGAATGGGATGGACCCCGGTATCCTTTCCCCTACCTAGGAACTAGCGCACCTGTGGGAGAAATCCCAAAGGCCAAAAAGAGGAAGGGCAAAAGGGAGGGGTGGGGAGGAGGAGGAGGAAAGGAAAAAGGGGAGGATGGGATAGGGAGGGGGGGATTGGGGGTAATTAGGTTCGGTCTGAGGAAGGAGACCGACAGGTCTGATTCCTCAGACCAAGAGCCTCTTCACCACAGCAAGGAGCCCCCCTTGAAGAGGAATATATATTGACTGGAACACAGCTGGAAGTTAAAGACACTGAGATGTCAGAAAGTATTTCTTTAGTCTCAGGGTGGTAGGGAAATAGAATGATCTCTGTAAGGAAGTGGCAAGAGGAGGGGCCTGGAGCTGAGAATCGACTCCTGCTACCACAAGTACACACACACACACACACACACACACACACACACACACACACACACACACACACACACACACACACACACACACACAGTAAGAGGGAATTTGCCACAGAACACAGTGCTACACAAGAGTCTGAGACAAAAGTTGGAGGAGCAGACAGGAATAACACAGAAGGCACTGTAATGGATCAAAGAACACCTAACAAGAAGTAAACAGAGTGAATGTCCATGAATCATCATATTGGGTAAGTGTGACAAGTGGGGGTCCCCAAGGGTCGGTAATGAGACCAGTGTGACATGCCGGAAGACAGTCTGATGTATCCCTGATCGCAGATGTGAAACTAATAAGGAAAACAAAAACCTAGACCTAAACAGCGTGCACTATAGGTCCATCAACTGGTTATGAGGAATCAGTCCCAGCAAATGAAAGCTTACAAAAATTTGAGAAGGATAAAGCTCCAGGACGAAGTAAAGGCTCAGAGAAGGAAGGGTGGATAAAGGTTTCAATCTTTTCCAAAGAAGGACCTTAGGGTAAGCATAGTGCCGAGCATATCGCCGGAGGTACATATGAAGGGATATAGGACCTATATGTGAAGACGGGGGAGAGTGAACCCAGCAACTGCCAGTTTAAGAGACAGGACCAGGAGCTGAGACTCAATCCCTGCAGCCAGAAAACTGATTTAATACAGATACAAAGACAATATTTGAATGCCTCAGAGTCCCCCTCTTTCTTTCCCTATCATTTTGTACCCTCTGCCTCACCTTTCCCACCCTCCATCTTTATCCCTATTTCTCACTTCATTTCTGTTTCTCTCTCTCTCTCTCTCTCTCTCTCTCTCTCTCTCTCTCTCTCTCTCTCTTTCTGCCTGTCTGTCTCTCTCACAACAGACTTTGCCCTCAGGTAGTCAGATGGTTCCTGTTGGCAGTATTGGATTTCACCAGCCTGGAAATTTGGACTGTGAGGTGAGAGAGATAGAGAGAAGATGGATGGTTGGGTGGGGATAGAGCCATGGGAAAGGGAGAGAGAGAGAACGGGGGTGTTGCTAAAGAGAGGGGAGAGAGTGGTTTTAGGGTGGTGGGGATGTTGATCAGAGTAGTTGTTGTGATGGTAGCGATAGTGGTAATGGTAGTTGAAGTGGTGATGGTAGTTGAAGTGGTGATGATAGTTGTAGTGGTGATAGTAGTTGTAGTGGTGACGGAAGTTGTAGCGGTGATGGTAGACGTGGTGGTAGTGGTGGTTAGACCTGTATTATACACGTAATGTTTTGAGAGTTCTTGCACAGGCCAGATCAGAGGCCAGAATTCTATTTTGGGCTCACCTGGTCAACCAGGCTATTGTGTGTGTGTGTATGTGTGTGTGTGTGTGTGTGTGTGTGTGTGTGTGTGTGTGTGTGTGTGTGTGTGTGTGTGTGTGTGTGTGTGTGTGTGTGTGTGTATTGTCTCCGCCTTATAACTCTCATCAACCAGCATCGTTCATTCCTGGCACTGAGGGTCTAATCGCATCCACTCATGAAACTGTGCATGGTGCTTGCCTCTTCCTCTAGTGCGTCCCACTTACTCACAACCAACTCAAAAACGAAAACCTCATTTCGTTACGAGACAGCTGGAACATATTTGCGAAAAAAAACACACGTGTATGCGTCTTCCCACACGAGATGAAATTTACGAAGTGTCTCAGACGCTGAATACAAAAAAAAAAATATTTCTGCCTGAATCTCACTAACACGTACGTACGTGTGTACTCACCTATTTGTACTCACCTATTTGTGGTTGCAGGGGTCGAGTCATAGCTCCTGTGTGTGTGTGTGTGAGGGAGAGAGAGAGGGAGGGAGAGAGAGAGGGAGAGAGAGAGAGAGAGAGAGAGAGAGAGAGAGAGAGAGAGAGAGAGAGAGAGAGAGAGAGAGAGAGAGAGAGAGAGAGAGAGAGAGAGAGAGAGAGAGAATGTATGGAAGGACGAGAACAGTAGGGAGGTTACAAAACAGATAAAAATGCTGGATATTATTATTAATTATTTATTATTATTGTCATTATTATTATTAATCATACCTATAATAATCACCACCATTTTCAAAAAACAAAAGCAGTATAAACATTAACGTTACGACGACAGACCCGACAACACAAGACGAAGACAGATAATGACATTCCGCTAACTCAGGTCTCTGAAAAAAACTATTGCCACCATACAAGGTAATGTAGGTCCCTGTGATGTACGAGGGGGAGGGGGGACAAGGTACACACGCGAATATGGCAACCCTGCAGCCTCTGCTGGCATGTATCAAGACGTATCTGGCTACAGTGTGTCAACACAGAGAGAGAGAGAGAGACGAGCTAGATTACATATAAACGAGTGCTGGGGAAAAAATACAGCTTTGTGCGTAAGTAAATGTGATGGAAGTGAGGAATATAAGAGAGAGAGAAATTGTAGAGGTGAGGCGAGTTAAGAAGAGGTACGATAAGGCTCGTGGAACAGAGAGTGGACCTAGTAGCGACCAGCAGAGAGGCAGGGCCAGGAGCTGTGAATCGACAACTGCAACCACAGTTAGGCGAGTACACACACACACACACACACACACACACACACACACACACACACACACAAAATGCGTCACCATTCGAGTTTAACCAAACACTTTTCTCTCACGAATTGATTAATCTCACACAAAATTATACGCAAACCAATATAACTTTGGAGTGTACTGGGAAGGGAGGAAGAGGAGGGGCGGCGATTATGGCCCCATTAAACAAGTTTCCCTATAACCAAACTTTGTGGGATTATAACGACCTGTCTATAATTATTGTGGTACAACCCGCTTAAGTGAGCAGCCCAACCCATGTGTGGGAGCACAATCTGGACTGTTGTAGTAATTGTGTCTGTTATGTGCCTTTGCTTGGTTTCGTGAGTCTTTCCTGTTCCCGCATCCCTGCCCTGGGTTGAGCTCTTCTGGTGCTTGCCTGATCAACCAGACTGTTATTGCTGGAGGGCCCGCTAGTCCACATACCCATTACAACTGGCACTAAGTGTAGATAGTTGTCGAGTTTTTTTTTCTCCTGAACGCTATACCTCTCCCAGCAGTGTTTCTGATATCTTCTGGTAAGATGTTGAACAGTCTGGGACCACGGATGTTGATACAATGTTCTCTTTTGTGCCCAGCGCACCCTTCTTTTCACTGGGCTTATTTTTCATGTATTTTTCCAGATCTCTCACTCCTGTATGTTAAGACATTGTGAAGATTTGGAAAGCAGCGTGGTGATTTTTGCGAAATTATTGCATGCACAAATTTTCGCTTGCCTTATTCGGCAAGAAGAGCGATGCTATTTAAGTCAAAATTGCACGTTTTGCCTATTCGCCACGTTTATATATATATATATATATATATATATATATATATATATATATATATATATATATATATAAAATATAGTGTGTGTGTGTACAATCTCACTGTCCATTTGCAGTACATAATATACTCAATACAAAGCTGCAGGCAATTTTCTACATGAGAGAACACGACCAAAACAAACACAGTTCAACTGTATGTATTGTAAACCAGTTTGAATACAAAAATTGTGTGTGTGTGTGTGTGTGTGTGTGTGTGTGTGTGTGTGTGTGTGTGTGTGTACTCACCTAATTGTGGTTGCAGGGGTCGAGACTCAGCTCCTGGCCCCGCCTCTTCACTGATCGCTACTAGGTCCTCTCTCTCTCTCTCTCTCTCTCTCTCTCTCTGCTTCCTGAGCTTTATCATACCTCTTCTTAAAACTATGTATGGTTCCTGCCTCCACTACTTCACTTGCTAGGCTAGTCCACTTCCTGACAACTCTGTGACTGAAGAAATACTTCCTAACGTCCCTGTGACTCGTCTGAGTCTTCAGCTTCCAGTTGTGACCCCTTGTCCCTGTGTCCCCTCTGGAACATCCTATCTCTGTCCACCTTGTCTATTCCCCGCAGTATCTTGTACGTCGTTATCATGTCTCCCCTGACCCTTCTGTCCTCCAATGTCGTCAGTTCGAGTTCCCTCAACCTTTCCTCGTACGACATTCCCCTGAGCTCTGGGACTAGCCTTGTTGCAAACCTTTGTACTTTCTCTAACTTCTTGACGTGCTTGACCAGGTGTGGGTTCCAGAATGGTGCTGCATACTCCAGTATGGGCCTAACATACACAGCGTACAGTGTCTTGAACGATTCCTTTTTAAGGTATCGGAACGCTATTCTCAGGTTTGCCAGGCGCCCGTATGCTGCAGCAGTTATTTGGTTGATGTGTGCCTCCGATGACGTGCTCGGTGCTATGGTCACCCCGAGGTCTGTCTCTCTGAGTGAGGTCTGTAGTCTTTGTCCACCTAGCCTATACTCTGTCTGCGGTCTTCTTTGCCCCTACCCAATCTTCATGACTTTGCATTTGGCAGGATTGAATTCGAGAAGCCAGTTGCTGGACCACATGTCCAGCCTGTCCAGGTCTCTTTGCAGTCCTGCCTCATCCTCATCCGATTTAATTCTTCTTATCAACTTCACATCATCTGCGAATAGGGACACTTCAGAGTCTATTCCTTCCATCATGTCGTTCACATATATCAAAAATAGCACGGGTCCTAGAACTGACCCCTGTGGGACCCCGCTCGTCACAGGCGCCCACTGTGATACCTCTTCACGTACCATGACTCGTTGCTGCCTCCCTGTCAGGTATTCCCTGATCCATTGCAGTGCCCTCCCTGTTACATGCGCCTGATCCTCCAGCTTCTGCACTAATCTCTTGTGGGGAACTGTGTTAAAGGCCTTCCTGCAGTCTAGGAAAACGCAATCTACCCACCCCTCTCTCTCGTGTCTTACTTCTGTTACCTTGTCATAAAACTCCAGGAGGTTTGTGATACAAGATTTGCCTTCCATGAACCCATGCTGGTTCTCATTTATAATCTTGTTCCGTTCCAGGTGTTCGACCACTCTCCTCCTGATAATCTTCTCCATGACTTTGCACACAATACATGTCAGAGACACAGGTCTGTAGTTTAGCGCCTCGTTTCTGTTTCCTTTCTTAAATATGGGGACTACATTTGCTGTCTTCCATTTCTCAGGTAGTTGCCCAGTTTCAAGGGATGTGTTGAAGATTGTGGTTAGAGACACGCACAGCATCTCTGCTCCTTCTCTAAGGACCCATGGGGAGATGTCTGGTCCCATCGCCTTTGAGGTATCAAGGTCACTTAGGAGCTTCTTCACCTCCTCCTCGGTTGTTCGTATGTCATCCAACACTTGTTGGTATATTCCCTCTTGATGTTCCCTTCTGTGCTGTCTTCCCACAACCCTTCCTGTCTCTTCCGTAAAAACTTCCTTAAATCTCCTGTTTAGCTCCTCACATACCTCCTGATCATTTCTTGTGAGTTCTCCACCTTCTGTCCTTAATCTGATCACCTGGTCTTTGACTGTTGTCTTCCTCCTGATGTGGCTATACAACAGTTTTGGATCAGTCTTGATTCTCGATGCTATGTCATTTTCATACTGTCGCTGGGCTTCCCTCCTTACCTGTGCATACTCGTTCCTGGCTCTTCGACTGATCTCCCTATTTTCGTGTGTTCTCTGCCTTCTGTACTTTTTCCATTCTCTATTGCACTTTGTTTTTGCCTCCTTACACCGTCGGGTAAACCAGGGGCTCGTTCTGGTCTTCCCGTTGTTTCTGTTGCCCTTGGGAATAAACCTTTCCACTGCCTCCTTGCATTTTGTTACATATTCCATCATTTCGTTTACTGGCTTTCCTGCCAGTTCTCTGTCCCACGGAACCTCCCGCAGGAAGTTCTTCAACCCTATGTAGTCCCCTCTTTTATAGTCAGGCTTTTCCCATTCAACTCCTGTTACTCTCTCCACTTGCAGCTCTACTATGTATTCAAAGCACAGAACCACGTGGTCGCTAGCTCCTAGGGGACTCTCATACTTGATGTCCTCAATGTCTGAGCTGCCCAGGGTGAACACAAGGTCCAATCTTGCTGGTTCATCCTCCCCTCTCACTCTGGTAGTGTCCTTAACATGTTGGTGCATGAGGTTTTCCAGCACCACGTCCAACATCTTGGCTCTCCATGTTTTGGGACCCGCATGTGGCTCCAGGTTTTCCCAATCTCCCTGTGGTTGAAATCTCCCATAACCAGCAACTTTGCTCTGCTGGAGTGAGCTCTTCTTGCCACCTCAGCAAGTGTGTCCACCATTGCTCTGTTGCTCTCTTCATATTCCTCTCTTGGCCTCCTGCAGTTCTGTGGTGGATTATACATCACTGCAATGACCACCTTGTGTTCCCCAGACTGAAGTGTACCTACTATGTAGTCTCTTTCTCCCGTCTCATCTATGCCTTCCATTTTCTCGAATTTCCATCTGTTTTTTACGAGCAGAGCAACCCCACCTCCCCCTCTGCCCCTTCTATCTTTCCTCATGATCTGGTATCCTTGTGGGAAGATTGCATCTGTTATTGTCTCCGTGAGTTTTGTTTCTGTAACTGCTATGATGTCTGGGGACTTCTCATTGATTCTTTCTTGCCATTCCTCATGTTTATTCGTTAGTCCATCTGCATTTGTGTACCAAACCTTCAACTTCTGTTCTAATACTGTAACTGTGGTGCGGGGGGTGGGAACAGAGGGCTCGGTGTGTGATGGTTGGTTTGGATTGTTCAGTTGCCTTGGGGGCGTCGTGGCTGGAGTCCTTAGGCTGCTGTGTGTGTGTGTGTGTGTGTGTGTGTGTGTGTGTGTGTGTGTGTGTGTGTGTGTGTGTGTGTGTGTGTGTGTTGTTTGTTTACGGGAGTTAATTTATATCTTCCTTTTCCCACACATTGACAAAACCTACTTCATTCAGTTTGGTAACAGAGCTACAGATGTCCCTCTTAACATAATGATAAACGGATCACCTATCACAAAGCTAACAGAGGGAAAATTCTTAGGAATCCACCTTGATAATAGACTCAAATTTCATACACATATACAACAAATTTCTAAGAAAATTTCCAAGACTGTAGGCATACTATCGAAGATACGGTACTATGCTCCACAGTCAGCCCTCCTGGCCCTATATCACTCTCTTATTTACCCCTATCTCACCTATGGAATTTGTGCATGGGGCTCAACAACAAGTAACCATCTCAGACCACTAATTACCCAACAAAAGGCTGCAGTTAGAATGATAACAAATTCTCACTACAGGCAGCACACTCCACCAATATTCAATACACTCAACCTACTCACCATACAAAACATCCATACTTATTACTGCACCTATTACATACATAGAACACTCAACTCTGATATTAACCCTCCCCTCAAACATCTCCTTGCCAACCTCAACAGAACACATGACCATAACACAAGGCACAGATCACTCTTTGATATTCCTCGTGTCCATCTCACGCTATGCAAAAACTCAATGCACATAAAAGGCCCTAAAATCTGGAATTCATTACCTGTAAATATAAAAGAAACACTACCTGTTTATAAATTCAAGTCTCTTCTCAAAGATCACTTACTCACCCAAAACCAAATAAATACTGAATAACTGAACCTTATAAATTGTATATCTTAAATGTTTCTCACAATTATATCACATAAATGTTAAACCTAAAACCCAATCTAACTTTATTATTTTTTAAATTCACTACCTAACAGAATACTCCATTCTACTGAATTTACAACAATGCATGCAACCATATGACCTGTCTTTGTAATACTCACTTGTGCTTTATAGTAATCAGTTTACATTAATGTTTTTCACTGATTTCATCATTGCTTAGTTAATCTTAAGTTAATTTTAAGCCAGCCCGTAATGCTATGCATAGTATAAGTGGCTTTGGCATGCTGCTCTTATCTGTATTTTTTTTTGTACCTCTGTAAGTGTGCTCAAATTATAAATAAATAAATAAATAAATAAATAAATATTTCACCATCTTGCTGTCGTTACCAATTCCCGGCCACTCGAGCCTTATCATACCTGCTGATGAAACCGCGTATACAATGTCTCCACTTCCTGAACAAATTCATTCCATTACTTTGCAGTCCTAAGACAAAAGAAATACTTCCTAACTTTACTGTCGTTCGTGTTAGTATCTTCGTTGTGTATCCTAGTTCCTGATTATCACATTCCTTTATCTCTTATGTTTCCACACCTTTAATTCCCCTATTTGTAAGTAGAATTACATTTTCTGTAGATTTTTGCAATTTCATCTAATTTAGAGAAAAACTAATTGTAGGGAAAGTTCTGAAGTTAACGTTGAATTTCTGGTATGAAAGCAATTTTATATGTAGTTATGTCACTTACTGTAAATATACGAGGGACCGTTGATCACACACTAACACCATCACAGTACATAACAGAGAGGAAAATATTGAGAACCTTGGTGCCTTATAGAGACAAGTGAAATATTGAGAGTCTAAGTATTTATTTTTACACAAACAGCCTTAAAGTCTAAGAAGTTTTGTCCCACTTCAGCTGATTTCAAAACTCAGCCCTGTCTATGGAATACTATCACCCCCTGCCAGTCGGCACGGCAGTCCACTAACACCCACTGGTAAACAGGGACAAGAGGTGTAAGGAAATATACCCAATATACCCAGGTAAACTCCAGGTAAACGTTTCCACCCATGCCGGGTATCGAACCACTGACACTCAGTATGCGTTGGCAACCGAGCCACATTCATCTTAGGTGAAAGAGGAAAGGAATATATTAGGAGCCTAGACAGTGAAAGGAGGTGTAGTGAGGCCCTACAATCTAGGGATTCTCAGCTTTTCCTCCAGCTTGATGTATTTCTCCATATACCTCCTTACTTCAATACAAAAAAATGATCGCCATCATAAATGGACAGAAAAACAAGGTCAGAAAAAATAAATTATTTAGGTTTTGCACAAAAATACCATCAAATATTTACCCCTTGCTTAATCTCATTCTCCACTCTGACAAATCCACACGATTTAAACAGCATACGAAATGGTCAGGCCACTTAGTCTCTTACACCCCTCTTACTCTCTACCCACAACCTTTCTCGCCGCTCTGTTCTGCCCTTGTTCTTTCCCATCCCTAAGATGGGCTACCCAGAGAAAGAGAGAAATTCCCAGGTGATAACCCCAGCTGTGCGGGAACGAATCCTGTTAATTTCCCATAGGTAAAACATCCTTACTGGATTACTGACCATCTTCTCATTGCCTTACTGAAGTCTTCCAGCTGAGGCTGGCACTATTTCGTTAATGCCTTAATTTTTAATGGGGTGAACCGGTAAGCCAGCGGAAGGCCTCGGCCAGATGACCGAAAACTCCAGCTGTGGGTTATCATATGACCAAGACCCGCGTCAGGAAACACTTGCCCTGCGTCCTGATGAACCTTACGTAACTTCAGGCTGACAGATTTCAACACCTTTGAGCCCTAACCTGTGTAGTGGAATACGACGGAATTATAGCTAGCTTATGCTCCCACTACGTAACCATCACACAGAATAGCAGCAGTACATTGGTGAGGTATGCAAAGTTGATAAATTGAAAATATGGCACAAATAATTCTCCACTATAGACTGCTTTCCTGGGAATAAAACTGAAGTAGCCAGACTGACGATGGTCAAACTCTTGTTGTTTTTCCACTTAGTTAAACAAATCGTCGATTCCTGCCTTATAGGAATAAATATTTGTACTGATTGCCCGGGTTATGTAGGAATAATAGAAGAAGTCACCTCTCCCTATCAAGAGAGGACTAGTAAAAGCACCAAACTTAATCACATACGGGATATTTAGATTTAGAAACAGGACCTGAGCTGATAGTCAGGGATCCCATGGTTACTAGGGTTAGAGAGAGAGAGAGAGAGAGCACATTGCCACTCGTGTTGACATAAGCTTGTTAATCTCCGCTGTGATCCTCTGGGAATATATGATCAACCAGTTAGAGACATATTGGATCCTCCACAACTCCAACTCCAACTCCTCTCTCGCTCTCTCTCTCTCTCTCTCTCTCTCTCTCTCTCTCTCTCTCTCTCTCTCTCTCTCTCTCTCTCTCTCTCTCTCTCTCTCTCTCAAGCAGCCCCTAAAAGAAGTGTCCTTGACGCTGGTGAGGGGCTCTTGATTTAGGGAATTGGATCTGTGTTCAAGTTCCCTGAATTGAGCCTGAATACCTTTCATTAACCCCCCACACACACAAGCGCTGTATTATCCCTACGGGTTTAGAGCTCCCCCTTAATTATAATAAACTCGAACGTTATCAACAATCTAAAATCACCTCACTAAAACTTACGTAATATTCTTTGAGTCAAATCAAAGCCCTGACCTGACTTATTAATATTTGTCAATAATAAAATACTCCAGTTACATGGTATTCAGAAAACGTTTTCGCTAATTTACATCAAAATAATACTAGGCTTTTATGACAAAATTATCCTGCCAAATAATCCATTAATCTCGCCTTAAAACAACTTATAACGATATTTTCGTTTCTCGAAATGCATGATAAATAATGAGGAGATAATGATAAGATGTAGAAGCAGAAGGGGAATAAGAATATTTGCTTTAGCAATAGTTTTAATAATTAGGTAAATTCTCCAGAAAGACGTCGAGTCAGCATTATTATAATCAAGGGTGAAGCACTAAACCCTAAGGATTAGACAGCGCCTGTTGGGGGGGCCATGTGGAAGGTATTCAGGGAACTAGAGCACAGATCCAATTCCCTAGATCAAGAGTCCCTCACCAGCGTCAAGGAACCTCCCTTGAGGGACGTCGACTCAACAAAGAACAGTTGCATTATTCATCTATGGGAAATAAATTTGTTTAAGTAACCAAGGAAAAAAACCGAACCAAACTTAGCCCGACGTAACACAATCTCGACTGTAACTCATAATATAAGAACATAAGAACGAAGGAACGCTGCAGAAGGCCTACTGGCCCATGCGAGGCAGGTCCAAGTCTCCTACCGGCTAAAGCCAATGCACCCAACCTAGTCAGGTCAGGTCACATTGACTTAAGGGAGGAACACTGCAACCGACCTGGTAGCACAAGCTATGAGGTCCAACTCACACCCACCCACATCCACTCATGTATTTATCCAACCTATTTTTAAAGCTACACAACGTTCTGGCCTCTATAACTGTACTTGGGAGTTTGTTCCACTCATCCACAACTCGATTACCAAACCAGTACTTTCCTATATCCTTCCTGAATCTGAATTTTTCCAACTTAAAACCATTGCTGCGAGTCCTGTCTAGGCTAGATATTTTCAGCACACTATTTACATCCCCTTTATTTATTCCTGTCTTCCATTTATACACCTCAATCATATCCCCCCTAATTCTACGTCTTTCTAGAGAGTGCAGATTCAGGGCCCTTAGTCTATCCTCATAGGGAAGGTTTCTGATACATGGGATCAACTTTGTCATCCTCCTTTGTACATTTTCCAGAGAATTTATATCCATTCTGTAATACGGTGACCAAAACTGTGCAGCATAATCTAAATGAGGCCTAACCAAGGATGTATAGAGTTGAAGAACAACCTGAGGACTCCTATTATTTATGCTTCTTGATATGAAGCCAAGGATTCTATTAGCTTTATTGCGAACACTTATGCACTGTTGTCTTGGTTTCAGATTACTGCTAACCAGAACTCCTAAATCTTTTTCGCAATCCGTAATGTTAAGATCTACATTATTTAGTTTATATGTGGTATGGTTATTGTCCTGTCCAACATTTAGAACTTTGCATTTGTCTATATTAAACTGCATCTGCCACTTCTCCGACCACTGCATCAGTCTAGGCTTTATTTTTCTTTGGTTATAACTATGACCATAATTTTTAAACGGGTGGACTGGTAAGCCAGCGGAAGGCCTCGGTCAGATGACCAAAAGCTCCAACGGTGGGTCATCATCTAACACCCGCGTCAGGAAACACTTGTCTATTTCCTGACGAACCTTACCTCAAGGCTCACAATGTATTTGTCTTGATTGCACAACCTACCTAGTATTAGAGAATTTACATAAAGAAGTCAACCTACCTAGTATTAGAGAATTTACATAAAGAAGTCAACCTACCTAGTATTAGAGAATTTACATAAAGAAGTCAACCTACCTAGTATTAGAGAATTTACATAAAGAAGTCAACCTACCTAGTATTAGAGAATTTACATAAAGAAGTCAACCTACCTAGTATTAGAGAATTTACATAAAGAAGTCAACCTACCTAGTATTAGAGAATTTACATAAAGAAGTCAACCTATCTAGTATTAGAGAATTTACATAAAGAAGTCAACCTACCTAGTATTAGAGAATTTACATAAAGAAGTCAACCTATCTAGTATTAGAGAATTTACATAAAGAAGTCAACCTACCTAGTATTAGAGAATTTACATAAAGAAGTCAACCTACCTAGTATTAGAGAATTTACATAAAGAAGTCAACCTACCTAGTATTAGAGAATTTACATAAAGAAGTCAACCTACCTAGTATTAGAGAAATTACATAAAGAAGTCAACCGACCTAGTATTAGAGAATTTACATAATGAAGTCAATATTATCTAAATAACCAAATTAGTGTATATATACACTGAGAGGCGCATTTCTCTAAGTGTATATATATGGGGAGACTTTTGCATAATGCATATTTTGAGGAGTAAATTATTTTTGTTTGGTGGTGAAAAGGGGGGGGGGTAAAATAAAATAAAATATTAAAAAAAAATATCTTTCATAATTCATGGAATGTTTTAGTGTTTACGTTTTATGTCAGCGATTTTTCTAGGTTATCGGAAATTTCGAATTTTGGCCGATAACAAGTTTGTGTTCTTAACAATAGCATATTTTGTGGGTTTTTTTTGGAATATTGTGGGCGATTCACCCATTATTGCTTTACCTTTTTTTTTCTTAATGTGTAAATATTATTATTCAGCTGCGACCAAAATGAGTTAGAAGAAAAAAAAATATATCCATTTGAAGAGAGAAAAATATTAATTCTTCATCTGAGATTATTTCTGAAATTTGGATTTTTGTAGATGTAGTTCCATTATTTATTCAACAATCATAGAAATTCTTTCTGATAATGTACAATAAATTCTTCAATTCTGTGAACGTTTGGATAATCACTCAATTTTTTCTTTTTTAATTAAAGATTTTTACCAAAACAATCCTTTTCAAAACCTAAAAGATGATGATATATTTACATACTTTCATAGGCATGGAAAATTAATTTAACCAATTTTTAATCGTGTGCAACACTCGCCTGCAACACTTTTCCTATGTTCTATTTTCTTGTGCATCTGCACGAGTGTTGCAATATAATTGGTATTATTTTTTTTGTTTGGAGCCCCCTCAAGGAAGGTTCCTTGATGTTGGTGAGGGGCTCTTGATTTAGGGAATTGGATCTGAGCTCCAGTTCCCCGAATTAAGCCTGAATGCCTTCCACATCCCCCCCCCCCGGCGCTGTATAATCCTTCGGGTTTAGCGCTTCCCCTTGATTATAATAATAATAATATTTTTGGATCTATCACTGTGAGACTTCTACAATATTATCATCTCATATGAACACAATCTCATTAAAAAATAGAAAAAATCAACCAAGAAGCGAAAATTGCAAGGTCTTAAAAATCCTAGTGTAGTCGATAGGCTTAAAACCCCATTAACCAAATTAATAAATCAATTAAGAATATAAATAAAAAAAAAGCATTAAATAAAAGCATTAAAAATAATAAAAATCCACATATAAAAATCGAGATAAAGTTGACTCATCAATAATGGCAACTTGTGTCAACACAGAGGCCGGAGCCAGAGTATTGGAAGCTCTTCTTTAACCCGGGTAATACTCTACAACAAACACCCGCAGCTACACCCCAAAAAAAAGCATCTGTTTCCCGGTGTTTGAGGGAAAGTTTGCATCGTCCCCCGGTCAGGTGTGCAAGCCCAGATAAGAGGGAGAGGTTTGTCCAGGCTGTTTACTCCAAGTCAACACAGGGAGAGGAAAATTTCGAGCTGTGGTGACGATAGGCTTGGTGTCAGAGACTCGGCTTACTGCTGGGGGAGGCCTGGTAATGTACTTCAGTGCTATTGGCCCTATGGCTGGGTTCTGATGGTTCCAGTCCTATGGCTCGTGCTTGGTGATTTCGGTCCTCTGACTTGAGGCTCGATGATTCTTTCCCAATGGCTGAGGCTCGGTCATTCTTTCTCTATGTTGCGAGGGTTCCTTGGAGATATAATGATTGAAGATAAGCACACTTGGCTAGTAGATATCACTTATATTGGCAGAGTCGTGAGAGAAGTATAGCCCAGCCTACCTGCCTCGCCTATGCCTATACTGGAACTGAGAGAGGGACAGGGTGACTCCCGCCCACAAGCGGCACTGTGTGACGTCACATGTTAGCCGCTAAGTCTACCAAGGGGTTGTCTATATAATACATATGGATGATACTACCTACGATACTCAGATATATAGGGGATCAGAAACTATGCTGACACCTATGGCTGAGGCTCGGTCATTCTTTCCTTATGGCCGAGGCTCGGTGATTCCAGTCCTATAGCTAAGCAGCAAGTTACTTAGAGGTTCTCTCAACCTCCACCCTCCACTCTATCAATATCACCCTCCCTCTATCCCCCCCCCTCCCTCTGCTCCACAATGACTGTTTCAGCCAAATTTATTGTTGAAAAAAAAAATTCCTCTGATATAATCTTCAATCATCGACAGAGTGCAAAACGTTTAATAGGATTCCCCGTTTTCACGACAGCCTAGTCACCCCAGCCATCAACCCCTCCCTCCCACAACGACGCTTCCTCCACCATTCCCTTCCTTCCCCCACCTTTCTTCTCCCTTCCCCTCCGGTCACAACAAACCGTCGTTATAGCAACCACTGACGTTTTATTAATTCCTTGACAGACTGTATTGATAATTACTAATGGTAAACATCGCTATTTATAACCTTCCAAATTATTTCTGGTAATAATTTGTATAATTATACGAAATAATAATCACAATGACCACGGGTTTAGAGCTTCCCCATTAATATAATAACGAAATATAATAATAATGCAGATGAACAGGTAAATATGTAAACTCACCAATAAATAGAAAGAGAGAGGAGATAAAACTTCAAGGTACATAATTAAGACATGACCTCCGGGGTATACAGACTTGGTGAGCAGTATTTATGTGCGAGGACACTAGATGGCCTCTACTGCTGATTGCTGCTTCGGAAGGAGAACTTGAAAGAGAACTAAACAAGGACTCGGGGATGATAGGTAACACTGAATCATGCACGGAAGTCGCAAAAGAGAGAGAGAGAGAGGGGGGGGGGGGGTTCTGGAATCATTCTTCGCCTCTGCGCATGCTAGCCAACTTTATTTCTAAAAGAGAGAACAATTGACAGTTGATTTAGGAATGGTTGGCACTACTGACATACTTCACAGAAAGTCCCAGGTTATGCAGAGCATTTCGGGCTGCCTTAAAATTAACTTATAACTCCTGGACCAATAATTAATTTGGTTTACAGAACGTTAACTTTGGTAGTCATTGACACAAAAAAAAAACTTTGCTTTATATTTACGACATAGTTGGATATTTTGGTAAAACAATTTGTTTTAGAGTTTGTAGCGGATATTACGAAAATTAGTCTAAGACTCGTCAGGAAGCAGGACAATTGTTTCCTGACGCGGGTCATGCATGATGACCCACAGCTGGACCTTGTGGTCACCTAAGCTAGGTCTTTCCCTAGATTGCCAGTCCACCACTTCAAAAATTAAGGTTATAATTATTTGTTGGTCAAATACAAACAAATCTATATTTCAGTATTACTACCCAGGACATAAAATAATCTAAAGGACCATAAAATTCATAACATCTCGGGCTCAACTTACATTATACCGTACTTCAAATTTATTCAGTCGTATTCATGATCTGTTTTTCTACGGTGATCTGCAACAGTCTACAGGGTAGCTACATTACTTGCATTTGCAACATTGTTGCTGAGTTAGAGTTCCCTCGCCAGTAAGCGTTGACCTGCCGCGTGTACTGACGAGGAAAGTTCATGCAATCAGGTATCAGATCAATTATATTGGTCGGATGTTGTCTCCGTCTGCAAGCTGGGCGGACATAAGGTACAACTTTGGTGCCTACAAGGTGTTGTAGCTCTAATTACATTCAGATGTCTGAAACACAGTGTGTGACAACAGACCCATGGCATGAAGTGAGGTGTTTGTGTACTGTCTCTGTAGATCTGCCACTGGTGTGGAGTTATTTAACTTTATCAGTCTGATCAACTTAATTACTTCTCGTGAGGAGCATCCTACTGAGATGACGGAAGATGTTTTGGTCGATATGGGTTATGAGTTTTTGTACAAGTTTGGGATAAGCTATGTTTGGGGATTCCTTGTCCTATTCTGTCGTTGAAAGATTTCTCTTAGTATCCAGGTGGTGTCTTAGTATCTAGGTGGTGTCTTGGTATCCAGGTGGTGCCTTAGTATCCTGGTGGTGTCTTGGTATCCAGGTGGTGCCTTAGTATCCTGGTGGTGTCTTAGTATCCAGGTGGTGTCTTAGTATCCAGGTGGTGCCTTAGTATCCAGGTGGTGTTTTAGTATCCAGGTGGTGCCTTAGTATCCAGGTGGTGTCTTAGTATCCAGGTGGTGTCTTAGTATCCAGGTGGTGTCTTAGTATCCAGGTGGTGTCTTAGTATCCAGGTGGTGTCTTGGTATCCAGGTGCTGTCTTAGAATCCAGGTGGTGTCTTAGTATCCAGGTGGTGTCTTAGTATCCAGGTGGTGTCTTAGTATGAGATCTAGGATGTGCAATATCAGGGCCGTCACTTGTCCGTCATTATCTTGGCAGATAACATGGAATCACACTCTCCCTTCGTGGTTGCTTCACGGGGTAAACAAGTGTCATAGGTAAGGTAAAGCAGAGGTCGCAGGTACTAGAAGGAATAGGTAGAACACTGTAATTGGGCTAAGGTTACACGCAGTTTCCTGAAAGCCGTTCTAGATTGTGAAGGTTGAGTAAGAGGGTTTAAAGGCCATCGACTACACTAGGATCATTAAGGCTGCACGGTAACATTTTCACTACCACACAAGAATACGTTGATCCTAAAATAGGAGTTAAAGTCGAGTTTAGTTAGATACCCGGGAGGCGGGATAGACAACTCGGGTTCAAATCCCGGCTAGTCGCAGTATGTTCTTTTGTTTTTAATCTCTTGTTTCCGTGGATGCATTCATATACATGTATCCATTTATATAATATATATATATATATATATATATATATATATATATATATATATATATATATATATATATATATATATAAAAGAATTCTTCCTCCGTAAGCCACGAGTGTCGTAAGAGGCGGTTAAAATGCCGGGAGAAAAGGGTTAGTAATCCCTTCTTCTGTATAAATTACTAAATTTAAAAAGACTTTCGTTTTTCTTTTAAGGTTACCCTGCCTCGATGGGATACGGCCGTTTAATGGAATCGAATCCGCGATATTTTAGCACGTCTCCTGGAAAGCCCGACAAAATTTAGAGACGTCTTAATCCACTTGGCCATCAAGGCTTCAAACATCAGGTATCCAGCACTACTGGACATGTCACCCCTGATGCGAGCACATACGTGAGCATGGAGTATACCTGGAGAGGGTATCGGGGGTCACCCCCCCCCCCGCGGTCCGGTTTGTGGAACAGAGCTTTTCACCGTAGCTGCCTCAGACTTGACTCTGTTTACTGTTACTATTTGTGTTCTATTTATTAGAAAGTTATAGATCCATCTACCAACTTTTCCTGTTATTCCTGTTTCACGCATTTTGTGTGCTATTACACCGTGGTCGCACATGTCAAGGGCTTTTGCAAAGTCTGTGTATACTACATCTACATTTTATTTATCCTCTATAGCATCCAGGACCTTGTAATAATGGTCCAGTAGCTGGGGCAGACAGGAGCGACCTGCTCTAAACCCGTGTTGCCCTGGGTTGTGTAACTGATGGGTATCTAGGTGGTTGGCGATTTTTTCTTCATAGAACCCTTTCAAAGATTTTTATGATATGGGAGGCTAGTGCTGTCGGTCTGTAGTTCTTTGCAATCGCTTTACTGCCACCTTTGTGGAGTGGGGATACGTCTGTTGTTTTTAGTGAGTGTGGGATGACCCCTGTGTCCATTGTCCCCCTCCATAGAATGCTAAAGGCACGTGACATGGGCTTCTTGCAGTTCTTGATGGACATGGAGTTCCATGAGTCTGGTCCTGGGGCAAAGTACATGGGCATGTTATTTATTTGCTTTACAAAGTCTTGTGGTGTTAGGATAATATCAGAGACTTCTTATATCAGTGTATCAGTCTTCAAGAGCAGTACACACATTAATGTATCCACGAAGAAGTGGTTGTAAGCACATAACACTGTGACTGCCCGGTATTGTTATTCCGTGGATGCTTTATACACACACACACCTGGAGGGTCTGTTGGGAAGTCAATGCCCTCGCGGCCCGGTCCATGACCAGGCCTCGCGATGGATCAGGACCTGATCAACCAGGCTGTTACTGCTGGCCGCATGCAAACCGACTTACGAACTACAGCCCGGCTGGTCAGGTACTGACTTTAGGTGCCTGCCTAGTTCCCTCTTGAAAACAACCAGGGGTCTATTGGTAATCCCCTTTATGTATGCTGAGAGGAAGTTGAATCATCATGGGCCCCTGACACTTATTATGTTGTCTCTTAGCGTACTCATAGAACCCCTGCTTTTTATGGGGGGGGGGATACCGCATCGCCTGTCTAGTCTTTTGCTTTCGTAGGGAGTGATTTCCGCGTGCAGATTTAGGATTAGTCCTTCTAGGGTTTTCTGGGAGTGATTTCCGCGTGCAGATTTGGGACTAGTCCTTCTAGGGTTTTCTAGGATTTTTCTACAATTTTCATGTATCTTTCTCGCCTGCGTTCAAAGGAGTACAGGTCAGGGTACTTTAATTACATACAAAGCAACGGTTTCCTTCCATTAGACTCATATTTGGGATTCAAGTATTCTTGACTGGTGATGAAAAGGCGACATGCAGCCTTCATGACCCTCGCGTGCTGGGAGACATTAAGCCCCTTTAACCAACCAACCTCCACCAAGAAGTATATGTCTCTTAGCGTATATTCTACGATGCGAGTTTACTGTAATCCCCATTTTAGGGAATAAAGTATTCAGACATAATGACCCTCGTCGATAAGTTTCAACTTATGGACGAGCAGAGCTTTTAAAAGCTTTCGATTAAGTCTCTGTCCCTGGTCACCTAGCAGTAAGTAGGTACCTGGGTGTTAGCTGACTGGTGTGGGTCGCATTCTGGGGATAAAATTAACCCAAATGTTGCACACGTCTCATTTATCGACCTAAACTTTCACTACTGGCAGAAATTTTACGTGGCATCAACCCCTTGGAACAGAAGCGTAGTGAAGCTGGGAGAGGATTCTTCAAGGCCTGGTGCACAGTACACATGGGGAATTGTATCAAGGTGGTAACCCCGGTGGTATGGATGTCTGATGCACGGCACACATGGGGAGTTGTATCCAGGTGGCAGCCCCGGTGGCATGGATGCCAGGTACACAGCACCAGGTGGTAACCCCGGTGGCATGGATGCCTGGTACACAGCACCAGGTGGTAATTCCGGTGGTATGGACGCCAGGTACACAGCACCAGGTGGTAATCCCGGTGGTATGGACGCCAGGTACACAGCACCAGGTGGTAATCCCGGTGGTATGGATGCCAGGTACACAGCACCAGGTAGTAATCCCGGTGGTATGGATGCCAGGTACACAGCACCAGGTGGTAATCCCGGTGGTATGGATGCCAGGTACACAGCACCAGGTGGTAATCCCGGTGGTATAGACGCCAGGTACACAGCACCAGGTGGTAATCCCGGTGGTATAGATGCCAGGTACACAGCACCAGGTGGTAATCCCGGTGGTATGGATGCCAGGTACACAGCACCAGGTGGTAACCCCGGTGGTATGGACGCCAGGTACACAGCACCAGGTGGTAATCCCGGTGGTATGGATGCCTGCTGGAGCACGAACAATACTCAGCTTTAACCCACAACTGGAAAAACTCATCAGATGAAACGAGAGAAAACCCTTGCACAAGCCGTCAGGTGCATCAAGTACTGTCCCTTCTCTCTCCCTCGCTACTGCTCTCTCCCTCTCTACTGCTCTCTCCCTCTCTGTTTGTCTCTATCTACTTCACTCTCTCCCTCTCTACTTCTCTCTCCCTTTTTACATTCTCTATCTCCCTCACTCCCGAAGGCTTTATTCCTCTATAAATCCCTATCCCTCTCTTCATTCCCCCCCCCCTCACTCTCTCTCTCTCTCTCCCTCACAACAGATCAACCTACTCCAACAGTAATTAAAAAACAACGATGATCCTCGCTCACTTAACAGCAATTGCAGATTCGAAAAAAATCTCTCTCTGCTCTCATCATGATCATAAAAGTTATTAATGCAGGAAGCACAATATACGTTAGTTACCCCAGGAAACACAGTGTTGACTAGTTACCCCAGGAAACACAGTGTTGACTAGTTACCCCAGGAAACACAGTGTTGACTAGTTACCCCAGGAAACACAGTGTTGACTAGTTACCCCAGGAAACACAGTGTTGACTAGTTACCCCAGGAAACACAGTGTTGACTAGTTACCCCAGGAAACACAGTGTTGACTAGTTACCCCAGGAAACACAGTGTTGACTAGTTACCCCAGGAAACACACTGCTGACTAGTTACCCCAAGAAACACAGTGTTGACTAGTTACCCCAGGAAACAGTGTTGACTAGTTACCCCAGGAAACACTGTTGACTAGTTACCCCAGGAAACACACTGCTGACTAGTTACCCAAGGAAACACACTGCTGACTAGTTACCCCAGGAAACACACTGCTGACTAGTTACCCCAGGAAACACACTGCTGACTAGTTACCCCAGGAAACACACTGCTGACTAGTTACCCCAGGAAACACTTGACTAGTTACCCCAGGAAACACACTGCTGACTAGTTACCCCAGGAAACACACTGCTGACTAGTTACCCCAGGAAACACACTGCTGACTAGTTACCCCAGGAAACACAGTGTTGATTAGTTACCCCAGGAAACACAGTGTTGACTAGTTACCCCAGGAAATACACTGCTGACTAGTTGCCCCAGGAAACAGTGTTGACTAGTTACCCCAGGAAACAGCGTTGACTAGTTACTCCGGGAAACACTGTTGACTAGTTACCCCAGGAAACACAGTGTTGACTAGTTACCCCAGGAAACACACTGCTGACTAGTTACCCCAGGAAACACACTGCTGACTAGTTGCCCCAGGAAACACAGTGTTGACTAGTTACCCCAGGAAACACAGTGTTGACTAGTTAACCCAGGAAACACACTGCTGACTAGTTGCCCCAGGAAACACAGTGTTGACTAGTTACCCCAGGAAACACTGTTGACTAGTTACCCCAGGAAACACACTGCTGACTAGTTACCCCAGGAAACACACTGCTGACTAGTTACCCCAGGAAACACAGTGTTGACTAGTTACCCCAGGAAACACAGTGTTGACTAGTTGCCCCAGGAAACACAGTGTTGACTAGTTACCCCAGGAAACACAGTGTTGACTAGTTTCCCCAGGAAACACAGTGTTGACTAGTTACCCCAGGAAACACTGTTGACTAGTTACCCCAGGAAACAGTGTTGACTAGTTACCCCAGGAAACACAGTGTTGACTAGTTACTCCAGGAAACACTGTTGACTAGTTACCCCAGGAAACACAGTGTTGACTAGTTACCCCAGGAAACACAGTGTTGACTAGTTACCCCAGGAAACACAGTGTTGATTAGTTACCCCAGGAAACACAGTGTTGACTAGTTACCCCAGGAAACACACTGCTGACTAGTTACCCCAGGAAACAGTGTTGACTAGTTACCCCAGGAAACACAGTGTTGAGTAGTTACCCCAGGAAACACAGTGTTGACTAGTTACCCCAGGAAACACAGTGTTGACTAGTTACCCCAGGAAACACAGTGTTGACTAGTTACCCCAGGAAACACACTGCTGACTAGTTACCCCAGGAAACAGTGTTGACTAGTTACCCCAGGAAACACAGTGTTGACTAGTTACCCCAGGAAACAGTGTTGACTAGTTACCCCAGGAAACAGTGTTGACTAGTTACCCCAGGAAACACAGTGTTGACTAGTTACCCCAGGAAACACAGTGTTGACTAGTTACCCCAGGAAACAGTGTTGACTAGTTGCCCCAGGAAACAGTGTTGACTAGTTGCCCCAGCATGCTTCTAATGTTATATGTTGTCTAACACAACAACTTAAATTATCTATGACATATATCGCCACTCCGCCACTGCGTGGCGAAACGTTTTCAGAATAAAGATACCTAAATGTTTCACAAGTGTCTCATTTATCAACGGTCTTTATATACCTCGACCAGCATGTTCACCGGAGCACAAACTGTGTCGAAGATAAGTGAAGCTTACTGACTGGTGATATATTGATACCAGGGAGGATGACCCAACACACGAGCAGGCGGGACACCGTCCCTCCCTCAGCCCTTAAGCAGGCGGGACACCGTCCCTCCCTCAGCCCTTAAGCAGGCGGGACACCGTCCCTCCCTCAGCCCTTAAGTACTCACCATCACTCGAGACAGCAACCTTTGAAACAGTAGGTGGCGTGTTGAGTAACCAGGACCGTATATGATCACGCCTTTCATTCCTCTTGCTCTATTGTCCATCCTCCTCGTCCTCTTCCACCTCCTCTTTCTCTCATTCTTCCTCTTTAGCAACAGAAATACAAAAAAATATGACTAAAAGAAGAATTACTACATCAGCGACAATCCCAAATAATTCATTAAACGTATCAGGTAAAACTCGTGGATACCAACGATACCAAGTTACCCGGAGTACCTGGAAAGGGTTTCGGGAATCAACGCCCCCGCGGCCCGATCTGTGCCCAGGCAACAACAGCAGAAAGAAACACATTTTAGTTAGTTAGTTAAAAATTAGCCGGTATTCTCCCGGCCCGGGCCTTTTCCAAGTGGTGGCCCGGCCTTGGCTCCCTCTTTAGGGAGTGTCTGAGACCTAAGTCTCCCATGGGAGGAGGTACAAGTACCTCCTCATCTTTGGGACTAACTGTCCCCAGGCCTAGCCACAAGCTAGGCCTCTCTGGTCTGCCATCCCCGCCACAAGGGGGCAAATGGGAATGACAGTCTTATGAGCTAAAGGCTCGGGCTCAGGCACCTACCCTACCCTAGAAGGGTTGGGCATGGTGTCGATCAAAAAAAAACACATTTTAATTAAAAGGCTTCATTTACAGCTAAACACGACATCAACAACCTCAACAATGCTAAATTTATGTAATGGATCTGAATCTGACAAATGAAATAATGAAGAAATTAGAACCCGCGTCACGTTAAAATACTTAGGGAAGATGATAATTAAGAACTCAGCAGATCACGCGAGTTTTCTGGTTGAATTATGGCTGTCAATAACAAATTCCTTACCTACTTATAGTAGTAGTAGTCGTAGTAGTGGTGGTTATAGCAATCGTAGTTGTAATAGTAGAAGTGATAAATAGTAGGTATAGAGTAGTAAATAGTACGTAGTAGTAGCAGTAGGTAGGATCGTTGAACATGTTCATGTAGGTTTGCCAGGACGGGTCCTGGCCTGGGTCTTCATGTGATGGCCCGGGTCTTCATGTGATGGCCTGGGTCTTCATGTGATGGCCCGGGTCTTCATGTGGTGGCCCGAGTCTTCATGTGATGACCCGGGTCTTCATGTGATGGCCCGGGTCTTCATGTGGTGGCCCGAGTCTTCATGTGATGACCCGGGTCTTCATGTGATGGCCCGGGTCTTCATGTGGTGGCCCGAGTCTTCATGTGATGACCCGGGTCTTCATGTGATGGCCCGGGTCTTCATGTGGTGGCCCGAGTCTTCATGTGGTGACCCGGGTCTTCATATGGTGACCCGGGTATTCATGTGGTGACCCGGGTCTTCATGTGGTGATCCGGTATTCATGTGGTGGCCCGAGTCTTCATGTGGTGGCCCGAGTCTTCATTTGGTGGCCCGGGTCTTCATGTGATGGCCCGGGTCTTCATGTGATGGCCCAGGTCTTCATGTGATGGCCCGGGTCTTCATGTGATGGCCCGGGTCTTCATGTGGTGGCCCGAGTCTTCATGTGGTGACCCGGGTCTTCATGTGGTGGCCCGGGTCTTCATGTGGTGGCCCGGGTCTTCATGTGGTGGCCCGGGTCTTCATGTGGTGCTCCGGGTATTCATGTGGTGACCCGGGTCTTCATGTGGTGATCCGGGTATTCATGTGGTGACCCGGGTATTCATGTGGTGATCCGGGTATTCATGTGGTGGCCCGAGTCTTCATGTGGTGGCCCGAGTCTTCATGTGGTGGCCCGGGTCTTCATGTGGTGGCCCTACAGCCCTGTGGCAGGGGCACGGTGAGCATTCGTGTCAAGTGGAATACCGCTTAAAAGCCCTTTGGCGGGGGCAGCCCTATGACAAGGGCACGGTGACTCGACTCCATCTGAGCCATTCTTGGCACTCAGGCCTCAGCCCGAGTATCAGAACGACTCAGGGATATTCTGAAGGTGTGTTGAACAATAAGTGAGATGTATAGTAGGAGTATCATCACTATATTTTATTTTTTACAAGTGGTGGACTGGTAAGCCAGCTTAAGGCCTTGGTTAGATGACCAAAAGCTCCAGCTGCGGGTCATCATATGTCAGGACAATGTCCTGTCGAACGAAAAACTAAGTAGGTAGCTTAACACACAAAAAATATGGATCGTCGAAAAATTGAAAGCACTGGCAGAACTCTGAGAAATATTATAACAACAGACACTGTATGGCCATGGCCCGTGTTGGGAGACGCTTCTCTTCCCTTACGAATAAAACAATGGATATTTTTAAGTCGGGTATCTCACCCTGTTTTCTTTTCCAATTCTGCCCATAGTTATTATGGTCAAAAGACAAAAAACAAAAAAAGTGCTAAACCCTTGTGAGTCATTCAGAGCTGCCAGAGCTCAAAAAAAAAAAAATGGGATTGTGTCAACAAACCCGCGCTGGAGAGAAAAATAAGACAATGTGATGAAGGGGAACCAAAGAAGGGAAGGAGATGGGATAATGGAGAAGCTAAACATGAAGACAATATACCAGATGTAAAGACAAACAGAGCGAGTAATGACGAGACACGAATGAAGCAGTGTAGACAATCCTGGAGTAGTATATCGTGAAGCAGTGTAGACAATCCTGTAGTATATCGTGAAGCAGTGTAGACAATCCTGGAGTCAGTATATCGTGAAGCAGTGTAGACAATCCTGGAGTCAGTATATCGTGAAGCAGTGTAGACAATCCTGGAGTCAATATATCGTGAAGCAGTGTAGACAATTCTGGAGTCAGTATACCGTGAAGCAGTGTAGACAATCCTGGAGTCAGTATATCGTGAAGCAGTGTAGACAATTCTGGAGTCAGTATACCGTGAAGCAGTGTAGACAATTCTGGAGTCAGTATATCGTGAAGCAGTGTAGACAATCCTGGAGTCAGTATATCGTGAAGCAGTGTAGACAATCCTGGAGTAGTATATCGTGAAGCAGTGTAGACAATCCTGGAGTCAGTATATCGTGAAGCAGTGTAGACAATCCTGGAGTCAGATATCGTGAAGCAGTGTAGACAATCCTGGAGTCAGATATCGTGAAGCAGTGTAGACAATCCTGGAGTCAGTATATCGTGAAGCAGTGTAGACAATCCTGGAGTCAGTATACCGTGAAGCAGTGTAGACAATTCTGGAATCAGTATACCGTGAAGCAGTGTAGACAATCCTGGAGTCAGTATACCGTGAAGCAGTGTAGACAATCCTGGAGTCAGTATACCATGAAGCAGTGTAGACAATCCTGGAGTCAGTATACCGTGAAGCAGTGTAGACAATCCTGGGGTCAGTATACCGTGAAGCAGTGTAGACACTCCTGGAGTCAGTATATCGTGAAGCAGTGTAGACAATCCTGGAGTCAGTATACCGTGAAGCAGTGTAGACAATCCTGGGGTCAGTATACCGTGAAGCAGTGTAGACAATCCGGGGGTCAGTATACCGTGAAGCAGTGTAGACAATCCTGGGGTCATTACCCTGTTCTCTATTTTTCAGAATATCTACCCCCATCGTCTGGACTTAAAAAGCATTTACGTTGATTTCTCGCAAACGGTTTGCTGCAAATTTCTCGGTTAGGTTATGTTACATTAGGTTATGCTACGACAGGATAGGTTGTTACGTTAGGCAACGATACGTTACGTTAAGTTAGGCTACGATAGGTTACGTTACGTTAGGCTACGGTAAGTTAGATTGCTTTAAGTAAGTTAGGCTTCGGTAGGCTTTGTTACATTAGGCTATGTTAGGCCGTTCTCTAGCCTTAAAAAAACTTACCAATTACACCACAACGATAAAAGTATATAACGAAAAGTCGACAAAAAATTGTGGGACACTAACAGAAAACTGCCTTTAATGGCTGATGCATCGCACGAGCAGACTAGTAGCAGGTAAGTTATAGGCTGTGTGAATGTTAGGAGACCGGAAAACTGATCACCCCTTAAGGTGACAAACTACATAATACAGTCATACTGACGGTAAGGAAGCTACATAATACAGTCATACTGACGGTAAGGAAGCTACATAATACAGTCATACTGACGGTAAGGAAGCTACATAATAGTCATACTGACGGTAAGGAAGCTACATAATACAGTCATACTGACGGTAAGGAAGCTACATAACAGTCATACTGACGGTAAGGAAGCTACATAATACAGTCATACTGACGGTAAGGAAGCTACATAATAGTCATACTGACGGTAAGGAAGCTACATAATACAGTCATACTGACGGTAAGGAAGCTACATAATACAGTCATACTGACGGTAAGGAAGCTACATAATACAGTCATACTGACGGTAAGGAAGCTACATAACAGTCATACTGACGGTAAGGAAGCTACATAATACAGTCATACTGACGGTAAGGAAGCTACATAATACAGTCATACTGACGGTAAGGAAGCTACATAATACAGTCATACTGACGGTAAGGAAGCTACATAATACAGTCATACTGACGGTAAGGAAGCTACATAATACAGTCATACTGACGGTAAGGAAGCTACATAATACAGTCATACTGACGGTAAGGAAGCTACATAACAGTCATACTGACGGTAAGGAAGCTACATAATACAGTCATACTGACGGTAAGGAAGCTACATAATAGTCATACTGACGGTAAGGAAGCTACATAATAGTCATACTGACGGTAAGGAAGCTACATAATACAGTCATACTGACGGTAAGGAAGCTACATAATACAGTCATACTGACGGTAAGGAAGCTACATAATACAGTCATACTGACGGTAAGGAAGCTACATAATACAGTCATACTGACGGTAAGGAAGCTACATAATACAGTCATACTGACGGTAAGGAAGCTACATAATACAGTCATACTGACGGTAAGGAAGCTACATAATACAGTCATACTGACGGTAAGGAAGCTACATAATAGTCATACTGACGGTAAGGAAGCTACATAATACAGTCATACTGACGGTAAGGAAGCTACATAATACAGTCATACTGACGGTAAGGAAGCTACATAATACAGTCATACTGACGGTAAGGAAGCTACATAATACATTCATACTGACGGTAAGGAAGCTACATAATACAGTCATACTGACGGTAAGGAAGCTACATAATACAGTCATACTGACGGTAAGGAAGCTACATAATACAGTCATACTGACGGTAAGGAAGCTACATAATACAGTCATACTGACGGTAAGGAAGCTACATAATACAGTCATACTGACGGTAAGGAAGCTACATAATACAGTCATACTGACGGTAAGGAAGCTACATAACAGTCATACTGACGGTAAGGAAGCTACATAATACAGTCATACTGACGGTAAGGAAGCTACATAATAGTCATACTGACGGTAAGGAAGCTACATAATAGTCATACTGACGGTAAGGAAGCTACATAATACAGTCATACTGACGGTAAGGAAGCTACATAATACAGTCATACTGACGGTAAGGAAGCTACATAATACAGTCATACTGACGGTAAGGAAGCTACATAATACAGTCATACTGACGGTAAGGAAGCTACATAAGTCATACTGACGGTAAGGAAGCTACATAATACAGTCATACTGACGGTAAGGAAGCTACATAATACAGTCATACTGACGGTAAGGAAGCTACATAATACAGTCATACTGACGGTAAGGAAGCTACATAACAGTCATACTGACGGTAAGGAAGCTACATAATACAGTCATACTGACGGTAAGGAAGCTACATAATAGTCATACTGACGGTAAGGAAGCTACATAATACAGTCATACTGACGGTAAGGAAGCTACATAATACAGTCATACTGACGGTAAGGAAGCTACATAATACAGTCATACTGACGGTAAGGAAGCTACATAATACAGTCATACTGACGGTAAGGAAGCTACATAATACAGTCATACTGACGGTAAGGAAGCTACATAATAGTCATACTGACGGTAAGGAAGCTACATAATACAGTCATACTGACGGTAAGGAAGCTACATAATACAGTCATACTGACGGTAAGGAAGCTACATAATACAGTCATACTGACGGTAAGGAAGCTACATAATACAGTCATACTGACGGTAAGGAAGCTACATAATACAGTCATACTGACGGTAAGGAAGCTACATAATACAGTCATACTGACGGTAAGGAAGCTACATAATAGTCATACTGACGGTAAGGAAGCTACATAATACAGTCATACTGATGGTAAGGAAGCTACATAATACAGTCATACTGACGGTAAGGAAGCTACATAATACAGTCATACTGACGATAAGAAAGCTACATAATAGTCATACTGACGGTAAGGAAGCTACATAATAGTCATACTGACGGTAAGGAAGCTACATAATACAGTCATACTGACGGTAAGGAAGCTACATAATACAGTCATACTGACGGTAAGGAAGCTACATAATACAGTCATACTGACGGTAAGGAAGCTACATAATACAGTCATACTGACGGTAAGGAAGCTACATAATACAGTCATACTGACGGTAAGGAAGCTACATAATACAGTCATACTGACGGTAAGGAAGCTACATAATATAGTCATACTGACGGTAAGGAAGCTACATAATACAGTCATACTGACGGTAAGGAAGCTACATAATACAGTCATACTGACGGTAAGGAAGCTACATAATAGTCATACTGACGGTAAGGAAGCTACATAATATAGTCTTGATAAATAGTTTGGAAAACCGATAGGTTGAGGGACTGATTACCTCAAACTCCTCTCCTTCTACTGTTCTTCTTTGCATTAGACTGAGGAAGCCACTGACTGGAGAAACGTTTCCTCAGTAAAGATTCCCAAATGCTGCACAAGTGTCCCATTCTATATAATACAGTACTGACATAACGGCCACACTAACACTGTTAACAGCAACTTAAAAGTGACTTAGAAAAACTCTGAAAATAAATCACATATGTTAAAGCCCGAGGGGCCTGGAGCTTGAGCTCTTCCATCACACCCTTCAAAGGGGGTGGGGGGTTACCATGATGCTAGTGAAAGGCTCTTGATTAATGGAACTGGAGCTACCCCTGAACCCAATTACATACTATTACTCGATGTTCCACTTGATCTTACGGGTTTAATGCAACCTTATGCACAGAAAAACTAAGAAGATCCCTCACATGCAATCCCAGAGGTAAATATGATATTTTTGCATAATACGTTTGCCTTTTTTTACGATACAAAAAAAATCAAAGATTATAAAGTTTGGTAATAGTGATAGCAGATGGCGGACACACACACACACACACACACACACACACACACACACACACACACACACACACACACACACACACACACACACACATTTATTAGAAAACGTTTCGGTCCTGGGACCTTGATCACTTCTTGTTAGAAGTGATCAAGGTCCCAGGACCGAAACGTTTTCTAATAAATATGTCATAGTGTTTGCTTACGTGTCTTTCTAAACCAACTTGTCGGTATTTATTACCAAGGTTTATACCACACACACACATGCACGCATGAATATACAACAGGCCTAGTGTCTAATCGATATGTGCCCAGGACAAAATGGTAACTAACTAACATGTCCAGCAGTGACTAGCGGCGGTGGAGCCACCAACACGCTGCCCAACATGTCAATATTGAAGTCTCCCCTCCATCTGCTGCCCCGGACCTCTGCATCAGCCCTAAACCAAAGACAGGACCTTCATACCGCTCTAGTGAACCCACGCGTGGAAGGGGATAAACGCAACTGAAGCTGACTCGTAATAATGTTGCTGGAATTACCGACAATATGTTAGATAAAAAGGACACAAGTGCAGCTAATACGACATTTTATTTTGGCAACGTTTCGCTCTCCAGGAGTTTGACAAAACTCCTGGAGAGCGAAGTTGCACCTGTGTTCCTTTACCTAATGTAAAGTTGACTCGTATGCCAGCTTGCCTATCCCACAACCCTCTCAATAAAACAAAGAGATGAACGAGCGCGCGCACACACGCACGCACACAACACAGGAGGACAAGAAGGATAGAAGGGACATGATAACGATGTATAAAATACTGAGGAACTGACAAGGTGGTCAGACAGAATGTGTCAGAAATGGGACACAGCAATAAGGTGGCACAATTGGAAGTTGAAAACTTAGATGAGTTACAGGGATGTAAGGAAGTATTTATTTAGTCACAGAGTTGTCAGGAAGTGGAACAATCTTTTCAGTGATGTAGTGAAGGATCCATACATAGCTTTAAGAAGAGGTACGATAAAGATCTTGGAGCATGGAGTGTGTGGACATATTAGCGATCAGCAAAGTAGTAGGGCCAGGACCTGTGAATCGACCCCTGCAACCACAAATAGGTAAATACACACACACACAAAACACAGTCGAACCCAAAACACAACAGGCCAAGTGTCTATTGACAAGTGGCTTCAACAACTGCTAACACACACGCAACGAAACCAGGAAAACCGGAATACAGTAACAGACGAGACAAAAATGTATTGTGAACAAGTACAGAGTGGTCAACAAGAGCAAACAGAGTGGTCAACAAGTGCAGAGTGGTCAACAAGTGCAAACAGAGTGGTCAACAAGTGCAAACAGAGTGGTCAACAAGTGCAAACAGAGTGGTCAACAAGAGCAAACAGAGTGGTCAACAAGTGCAAACAGAGTGGTCAACAAGTGCAAACAGAGTGGTCAACAAGAGCAAACAGAGTGGTCAACAAGTGCAAACAGAGTCGTCAACAAGTACAGAGTGGCAAACAAGAACGAGATGAATGAGAAAGTGGATAGCCAAAACAAAAAAAACAAA
Organism: Cherax quadricarinatus; assembly: GCF_038502225.1. NCBI lineage: Eukaryota > Metazoa > Arthropoda > Malacostraca > Decapoda > Parastacidae > Cherax > Cherax quadricarinatus. The sequence continues at coordinate 7,285,336 of NC_091375.1, forward strand.
AAAATCTTCAGACATATCATTCACAGAGACAAAACTTATTGCGATAACAGAGTCGATTTTTGCAGCTGGAAATTAAGTTGCGAGGAAAGGCAGAGGAAAAAGATGCGAGGAAAGAACAACACTGGTAATCAGAAACCAGTGGAGTTTTGTGGAGACGAAAGGAATAAACAGAGATGAGTCAGATGGCTAGATGACAGGCAATCGGACTTGAGGGACAAAAAGATAGATGGTGATAGCACTGACGAAGACCCACTACTAAACAACAGAATAAGACAAGAATACGATAACACAAGCGATGGTGGCTACCATAGCGTAAGCAGCTTGAAGCGTTCATATGATCGTGGGAGACCATCCACATGGGAACATACGGGAAAATCTGGAGCCACAACAGAAGCCGGAAGCATGGTGGGCTAAGATGATGAATGTGGCGACTGGAAAAATTGTATCCACGCGTTAGGACATCTAGAGAGAGATGAAACAGCAAGGCTGAAACTTGTATTCACTAAGTTACAGATACTTAGTTGAAGTAAACAAGAAAAAACAATAAGAGGACATCAGACTTTAATTCAGGAGGCTACTCAGCCATGGAAATGTAATAGGAAAGGGAACTGGAAGTTAAGACAGAGAATGAAATGTCGATGTAACTGGAAAGTGCCGGGTGGCAGAGAAAAAAATCATACGAACCCATGAGCAGAAGCAACTGCAAAAAAAGTGAACCCATGATTCAAGCAGAGGTGCCGAGACTAAAAAAAAAGTGAAAGAGTATAGAAAATTATAGAAAAAAAAGGAGAACCGGGAAACATCAGAACAGCCAAAAATGAATACGCACGGATAAGAAAGCAAGGTGGGCGACAATATATGAATGACACAACATCAAAAGCCAAATCTGAACTAAAGTTGCCAAACGAATACAATAGTAAAGAATTAGGTAATACAGGTGAAGAAAGGAGGAAGATGTCAGAAGAAATAACCAGGAAGTCTGCGAGAAACTGAACAAAAACATTCAACGAAGTATTCTCAGATCAGATAGCATCCTTACCTAAGAGTCAAAGTGGGTACATCAACGAGTAGTGGACACAATACACACAAAATAACTTGTTAAAGAAATCATTAGGACATTGCACCTCGTTGTGAACACAATCATTGCTGGGGTAAACAGAATACAGTGTAGGAATACGGGCACATTTCCCTACAAACATCTGGAGACGTGGACACCCGACTACAAGAACACAAGTATGGAAGACAAGGATGGATGAGCACGGAATGCGTGTATTATGTACACTGGAACACACACACGTTCGTCTCATCAAGTTCAAGGAAGCACATCTCATGTACCAAGAAATGACAGAGAAAGAGAGAATATTCATGTCTCGAATCAACATGTCACTAACACTACCACACAAGCCATCGTTAAAACTGTTCAGGATGCAGGCCACACATAACGTTACCTGACCTCTTGTGCCATGAACTGTGGTCAGTTCACTGACGTCAGAGGTCAAAGCCTCTTTAGCATTAATAAAGGCACAGTGATTGAACACCAGCAGCTACATCACTCTTCTGGCTCTAGTACATACGTGTTCATCCTCCTGTCCCTACTGCATGGCTAAGGGACTGAACGCTTATCATAGCTAAGGGACTGAACACCTATCAAAGCTAAGGGACTGAACACCTGTCAAAGCTAAAGGACTGAATACCTATCAAAGCTAAGGGACTGAACACCTATCAAAGCTAGGGGACTGGCTAAGGGACTGAACACCTATCAAAGCTAAGGGACTGAACACCTATCAAAGCTAAGGGACTGAACACCTATCAAAGCTAAGAGACTGAACACCTATCAAAGCTAAGGGACTGAACACCTATCAAAGCTAAGAGAATGAACACCTATCAAAGCTAAGGGACTGAACACCTATCAAAGCTAAGAGAATGAACACCTATCAAAGCTAAGGGACTGAACATCTATCAAAGCTAAGAGAATGAACACCTATCAAAGCTAAGGGACTGAACACCTATCAAAGCTAAGGGACTGAACACCTATCAAAGCTAAGGGACTGAACATCTATCAAAGCTAAGGGACTGAACATCTATCAAAGCTAAGGGACTGAATATCTATCAAAGCTAAGGCACTGAACACCTATCAAAGCTAAGGGACTGAACACCTATCAAAGCTAAGAGAATAAACACCTATCAAAGCTAAGGGACTGAACATCTATCAAAGCTAAGGGACTGAACACCTATCAAAGCTAAGAGAATAAACACCTATCAAAGCTAAGGGACTGAACATCTATCAAAGCTAAGGGACTGAACACCTATCAAAGCTAAGGGACTGAACACCTATCAAAGCTAAGGGACTGAACACCTATCAAAGCTAAGGGACTGAACACCTATCAAAGCTAAGAGAATGAACACCTATCAAAGCTAAGGGACTGAACGCCTATCAAAGCTAAGGGACTGAACACCTATCAAAGCTAAGGGACTGAACACCTATCAAAGCTAAGGGACTGAACATCTATCAAAGCTAAGGGACTGAACATCTATCAAAGCTAAGGCACTGAACACCTATCAAAGCTAAGGGACTGAACACCTATCAAAGCTAAGAGAATAAACACCTATCAAAGCTAAGGGACTGAACACCTATCAAAGCTAAGAGAATAAACACCTATCAAAGCTAAGAGAATAAACACCTATCAAAGCTAAGGGACTGAACACCTATCAAAGCTAAGGGACTGAACACCTATGAAAGCTAAGAGAATAAACACCTATCAAAGCTAAGGGACTGAACACCTATCAAAGCTAAGGGACTGAACACCTATTAAAGCTAAGAGACTGAACACCTATCAAAGCTAAGGGACTGAACACCTATCAAAGCTAAGAGACTGAACACCTATCAAAGCTAAGGGACTGAACATCTATCAAAGCTAAGGCACTGAACACCTATCAAAGCTAAGGGACTGAACACCTATCAAAGCTAAGAGAATAAACGCCTATCAAAGCTAAGGGACTGAACACCTATCAAAGATAAGGGACTGAACACCTATCAAAGCTAAGAGAATAAACACCTATCAAAGCTAAGGGACTGAACACCTATCAAAGCTAAGAGAATAAATGCCTATCAAAGCTAAGGGACTGAACACCTATCAAAGCTAAGAGACTGAACACCTATCAAAGCTAAGGGACTGAACACCTATCAAAGCTAAGAGACTGAACACCTATCAAAGCTAAGAGAATAAACGCCTATCAAAGCTAAGGGACTGAACACCTATCAAAGATAAGGGACTGAACACCTATCAAAGCTAAGGGACTGAACACCTATCAAAGCTAAGGGACTGAACACCTATCAAAGCTAAGAGACTGAACACCTATCAAAGCTAAGGGACTGAACACCTATCAAAGCTAAGAGACTGAACACCTATCAAAACTAAGGGACTGAACACCTATCAAAGCTAAGAGACTGAACACCTATCAAAGCTAAGGGACTGAACACCTATCAAAGCTAAGAGACTGAACACCTATCAAAGCTAAGGGACTGAACACCTATCAAAGCTAAGAGACTGAACACCTATCAAAGCTAAGGGACTGAACACCTATCAAAGCTAAGGGACTGAACACCTATCAAAGCTAAGAGACTGAACACCTATCAAAGCTAAGGGACTGAACACCTATCAAAGCTAAGAGACTGAACACCTATCAAAGCTAAGAGAATAAACGCCTATCAAAGCTAAGGGACTGAACACCTATCAAAGCTAAGAGAATAAACACCTATCAAAGCTATGAGAATAAACACCTATCAAAGCTAAGGGACTGAACACCTATCAAAGCTAAGAGAATAAACACCTATCAAAGCTAAGGGACTGAACACCTATCAAAGCTAAGAGAATAAACGCCTATCAAAGCTAAGGGACTGAACACCTATCAAAGCTAAGAGAATAAACACCTATCAAAGCTATGAGAATAAACACCTATCAAAGCTAAGGGACTGAACACCTATCAAAGCTAAGAGAATAAACACCTATCAAAGCTAAGGGACTGAACACCTATCAAAGCTAAGAGAATAAACATCTATCAAAGCTAAGAGAATAAACACCTATCAAAGCTAAGAGAATAAACATCTATCAAAGCTAAGAGAATAAACATCTATCAAAGCTAAGAGAATAAACACCTATCAAAGCTAAGAGAATAAACATCTATCAAAGCTAAGAGAATAAACATCTATCAAAGCTAAGAGAATAAACACCTATCAAAGTTTATCGTTCAAACATTTTTCTGTCCATTATTCGCATTTCAGCTTCTCTGACTTTTCCTTACCGTCCCTCACCAGTTCTCTCTCTCTCTCTCTCTCTGTCCCCCTCCACCTCTTCCTTCACCTGTCTCCCACTTTCCATCTACCTTCTCTTCCTTCACATACCTTCCCTTTCTTTTCTTTATCACTAACCTAACCTATCACATACTCATCTTTTTTCAAAATCTTTTATCTCTAGCTAACTTGTGAGAGTATTTGACTCATAATCGCACAGTCCTGAGTTAGATTCCCCGGCTTGGGATTACCGTGCTGCCCCTGTCTACCTAGCAGTAAATACAGGTACCTGGGTGTTAGTCCACTGTTGTGGGTCGTATTCAGGGGGAAGAAAATATGTTTAAAAACACAATGTTTGCAGGAATGTCATATTCTGTGTAGGAAAACATTCTGGTCGTGTGTTTATCTGGAGTTTATCTGGAGAGAGTTCCGGGGGTCAACGCCCCCGCGGCCCGGTCTGTGACCAGGCCTCCTTAGGTCAGTGTCCCAGGATGCGACCCACACCAGTCGACTAACACCCAGGTACCCATTTTACTGATGGGGAACATAGACAACAGGTGGAAAGAAACACGTCCAATGTTTCTACTCTGGCTGGGAATCGAACCCAGGCCCTCGCCGTGTGAAGCGAGAGCGTTAACCACCAGGCCACCAGAGCCAGTGTGTAAGAAGCTCCAGTGTTTACTGTAACTATTAAAGTGTTGGATAAAGGGGTTGTGTACATAATGAGGGCAATTAAAAGATAACACTGCTGATGTATCCAGTTACGATAAATTAAAGAAAATCTCCCTACTCCTCTCTCCTTTTCCACCTTTTCCTCTCTCTCTTTCCTGCCGCTCCTCCTGCTGTTGCTCCTCCCCTGAGGTTTCTGAGGGCTGTTGACGACTGGGCAAGGAACCCCGGGTGACAGCACCATGTTTACATAAGTATCCCCGAGCGCCTCCCAGGAGGAGGGGAAGACTCTCTCGTCTTACACACAGAGATACATTTTCATAAAGTGCTTCCGAGGAAATTTCGTTCTCTCTCTTTTCCAGTGAAACATTTTGGGACACACTAATCTTAGTTTCACGCGGGAAGACTTGTATAATCCAAAAGTTTTGCTTAATATTTGAAGAAATGTGATTTGCAAGAGATGGGGAAAAACTTGCAACTTCTGGATTATTGGGGTTCACTGAAACGTTGATTGCATCTTAGTAAATGTTGCTACCTGGTTTAAAAAACAAGTGAGCAAACACTAGGACACTCGTTAGAGAAGGTTTCGGTCCAGGGACCTTGATGACTTCTAACCTACAAAGATCAAAAATAAGAGGAAACATGGCTTGAAAGTGAAGTGTGAGAGAGAGGTTGTGACCTGGTGAAAGTACGAGTTTAGTGTTTATCAGGTCACAACAACATCTTGGGATCTTGATGCAGGGAATTCTTCAACTCTTGTCTAATCAATAAGCATGTTCTACCTACACTAGTGGGTTTTTTCCACTGGTGACTCCGCCTCCTACTGCTTCACTCACATGTCTGCAGTATATAAGCCAATTATCCGCGCATTTGCTGTAAAAAAAATTAAATGAAATGGTTATAAACATAACCATATTTTTTAAAGGGGTGGACTGGTAAGCCAGTGGAAGGCCTCGGTCAAATGACCAAAAGCCTTAGCTGTGGGTCATCATATGACTAAGATCCCATGGCAGGAAACACTTGTCCTGTTTCCTAACGAATCTTAACCTAACCTAGCATATGCTGGACTTTTCTCAAGACTGACGGAGTGAACACATCGACTCCAGGATGAGGGACTAATAACCTCAAACTCCTCCTCATCTTCCACAGTTCTTCTCTGTATTTGACTGAAGTAGCCATTGGCTGGCGATAAGTTTCCACAATAAACATTACCGAATGTTGCATAAGTATCTCATTCTTCAATAGATCACTCGCTTCCTCTTCCTCACTCTCACAAGCTTATGTTTACTGTTATTCACGACCTTCATACGTTATTATCAGTGATCAAATTCCCAGGACGGAAACGTTTTCTAACATCTAGAGTTTGTTCACGTGTCTTTTCAACGGCCAGTCTTAATTATCAATGTTTTTATCATTATTTTTCCACCTGCTTATGAATCATTGAAATACTGTTTACACGTGAAAATCTTTTAAGAGAGACTTGCAATGTTCTCATTTTGCTGCTACTGGGAAATAAAATTCAACGGCATCAGAAGCAAGAAGCGCAACTTACCAGTGTCACCAAGCACCTGGGATGCTGCTACTACCACTACTATCCTCTCTAGTACTACTAGTACTACCCTCTCTACTACTACTACTACCCTCTCTACTACTACTACCCTCGCTACTACTACTACTCTCTCTACTTCTATCTCTACTGCTACTACTACTACTACCCTCTCTACTACTACTGCTACCTCCTCTACTACTACTGCTACCATAGCTGCGTGTCTTTTTCCACATCTTGTCGTATCACCATACCTGGCCTGGTCTCAGACCGATCCGCGGGGGCGCTGACCCCCGAAACCCTCTCCAGGAATACCATTTTTCAGCTCATACTGAGGTCACCTGACCACTGACCCTCCCACAGCTTTGTCGTCATCAGAGTTCCGTGAAGATCACAGTTTTCACTTTACTGTCATGTGAACATGGCATGCATGGCGAACAATAGTCATGTGGACGGTGGGGGTTGTGGAGTTTTACCTGCTGGAGTTTATACATTTTTTTCAGTTTCTAAAAACTGAATGTTCTTAATTCACGAGTTTGTTTGGTTAGTCGATTTAACAAATGCCAATGACGAGTGAATTTACTTGCTAATGTTATGGTATTTTTTTCTAATATACTCAGAGAAAGAGAGAGAGAGAGAGAGAGAGAGAGAGAGAGAGAGAGAGAGAGAGAGAGAGAGATAAAGAAAGAAAGATGTCCTATTCAGGGCCATCTCTTAGTGAGCAACGGACACACAAAAGAGCTGGCATCAACAATAGTCGCTGGCCAAAGACTGACACATACTCACAAGAGGATACAATCCCGCCTCTAAACTGTGCGTTGGTCTGCAAGCTTTATATTTCGTGGGGCTTTCGAGTGCTAGCGTGTGGAAGAAACTGATGGGTGTAAGGACCCACTTCAGCAGTTTCATTCCTTCTTCTAAACTGGCAAGGTAGGACTGTCGCAACCAACATCCAAATGAAAGCTAATCAACTGAGAGCTTATTTTGCTATGAAGATGCTAATTACACCTCGCGAAATCGTAATAACAAACCACAGAACGGATGGGGCTTGAATCTGGTATGGGAGTTTCACGACACTCTTGCCATGGATTCAAACCTTACTCGATCCATGCTTTTTTATGCTAATTTACACATTTAGAAAGGCAACTTCATGGTAAGAACTGTCAAGTGAATCGGACGCGACTGCATGACATCATTCTTTTGAAGTCACTGGATACCCTGCATGTTTATGGGCCGGACAAATTTACCTTAAATTTGTTGACCTGCTGGCACAGTGATGCTTGTGAGGCAACACTTGTAGACAAGTGTGGCGGAAAAAGTGTACTGAACAAAGGCTTACACACTACGTTTCAATCTAAGCAAAGCTCTGTTTAGAGCGAAACGTTTTCTCTAAATTAAGGTTTATTTTGCGTGTTTTACCAGATATGCATCGTCTCTCACATCTACCACTCTTGCCTAACACGTCTCTCACATCTACCACTCTTGCCTAACATGTCTCTCACATCTACCACTCTTGCGTAACATGTCTCTCACATCTACCACTCTTGCCTAACATGTCTCTCACATCTACCACTCTTGCCTAACATGTCTCACATCTACCACTCTTGCCTAACATGTCTCTCACATCTACCACTCTTGCCTAACATGTCTCTCACATCTACCACTCTTGCCTAACATGTCTCACATCTACCACTCTTGCCTAACATCGTCTCTCACATCTACCACTCTTGCGTAACATGTCTCTCACATCTACCACTCTTGCCTAACATCGTCTCTCACATCTACCACTCTTGCGTAACATGTCTCTCACATCTACCACTCTTGCCTAACATGTCTCTCACATCTACCACTCTTGCCTAACATCGTCTCTCACATCTACCACTCTTGCCTAACATGTCTCACATCTACCACTCTTGCCTAACATGTCTCACATCTACCACTCTTGCCTAACATCGTCTCTCACATCAACCACTCTTGCGTAACATGTCTCTCACATCTACCACTCTTGCCTAACATGTCTCACATCTACCACTCTTGCCTAACATCGTCTCTCACATCAACCACTCTTGCGTAACATGTCTCTCACATCTACCACTCTTGCCTAACATGTCTCTCACATCTACCACTCTTGCCTAACATGTCTCTCACATCAACCACTCTTGCCTAACATGTCTCTCACATCAACCACTCTTGCGTAACATGTCTCTCACATCTACCACTCTTGCCTAACATGTCTCTCACATCAACCACTCTTGCGTAACATGTCTCTCACATCTACCACTCTTGCCTAACATGTCTCTCACATCTACCACTCTTGCCTAACATCGTCTCTCACATCTACCACTCTTGCCTAACATCGTCTCTCACATCTACCACTCTTGCCTAACATCGTCTCTCACATCTACCACTCTTGCCTAACATCGTCTCTCACATCTACCACTCTTGCCTAACATGTCTCTCACATCTACCACTCTTGCCTAACATCGTCTCTCACATCTACCACTCTTGCCTAACATGTCTCTCACATCTACCACTCTTGCCTAACAGGATAAATGGCTCGCATTGTAAAAGCAAATGTAACTCCCATTCACAAAAGTCAACATCTGCCCATGAGAGGACACTTCAATATGGCTTCTGTCGCATATTAGCAAATATCTGAGACTATGAGGTGAAATTTTCATTTCCAAGGCAAGAAAGATGAACTAGTGAATTAATGTATCCATAAAGACCGTGTGACGTGGGGAAACTTGATATAAAAGTTGGTATAGCAACAGTTGAGGGATCCCCACTTGGCAGTTCACTGCCACACACTGTACGGTTGTGGACTCTCAAATGTTAGGCCGCCGGTTCGGTACCTATTTTTTCTTACGCAATTTTACATGTTCGTGTTATGGTTCTGTTTCCATTTCATTTTTCGAGACAATCTCGCTTTTTTTTTTACTTCCATTACCCATTATTAAAAAAAATTTGTGTGTCCTTTTTATGTAATAAAATAGTTAAACACAAAATAAAACCACCATCATGTATGTGTATTTCGTGCAGAAATCAAGACTAATGGACCGAACACATGACTCTAGGCTGAGGGACTGATCACCTCAAACACATCCTCATCTTCCGTCATTCATCTCTGTACCGGACTGAGGAAGCCATTTGTTGGCGAAACGCTTCCACAATAAAGATTCCCAAATGTTGGAAAAATGTCTAATTCCTCAACTTGTAGGTTTTCATTTACATCACAGAATACTGTAGAACTGACAAGGCTTTGAAACTGACTAGGCTTTGAAACTGACTAGGCTTTGAAACTGACAAGGCTTTGAAACTGACTAGGCTTTGAAACTGACTAGGCTTTGAAACTGACTAAGCTTTGAAACTGACTGAGGAAGACTAACAGCTCTTGTGGGGGTTCAGTTCTCAGGACAATGAAACAAAAACAGATAAAGTTGTAGCAAGTGATTGATTGCCAATGGAAATAAGAGCTAGAAATGCCTTTGTCTCCCCTTCTTTAACTCTTCATTAGCGAAAACGAATAGTGGATTTTTTTTTTTTGCGAAAGACGAGGCTCCGTCTTTTCGAATTTCATTTGTTTTGTGTGTGTGTGTGTGTGTGTGTGTGTGTGTGTGTGTGTGTGTGTGTGTGTGTGTGTGTGTGTGTGTGTTTGTTTTAGCATTTGTTTTGACACTGTTCATTCTGGGAAGCTTTGTCGACACACCCTCCTTCCTTCACCCCCACCCTGTGTCTTATTTGATTATCTCTCCTATTCTTCCTCCTCCTACTCCTCCTACGCCTACCACTGCTACTACTACTACATTCTCTCTCTCTCTCTCTCTCTCTCTCTCTCTCTCTCTCTCTCTCTCTCTCTCTCTCTCTCTTTCTCTCTCTCATCCACATTTCACCTTTATCCTCGCCTCGTTTCACCCTGTTTCTCATCCCTCACCCCCTTCTCACCTTACTCTCCACCCCTCTCACCTCACCCCCTCCTCACTTTTACTCCCCTTCCTTCACCCTCTGTCTTGAAGGGATATTTCCCCTGAGTATCCCGTCTCATCCCCTCATTTCAGGAGGACCAAACTGCTCTTCCCCTCTCCCTCGTGTCTAACATGTCACCCACCCTCAGAATGGGGATGCTACAAGGGACTAATGTGGTGGTGTTGGTGGTGGTAGTAGTAGTGGTGGTTGTAGTTTTGGTGGAGGTAGTATTAGTGGTGGTGGTGACAGTAGTGGTGACAGTAGTGGTGGCAGTAGTGGTGATGGCAGTAGTGGTGGTGGTAGTGGTGGTGGTAGTAGTGGTGGTGGTACAGGACAACCTCACCTACAATTCTGCTGTAATTATGTGCAAAAATCCACATAGATGCTGGTGGGGGGGAGTTTAGACGATGGCTGGTTGGTTAACGAGGGTTTAATGCCTATCAACTGCACTAGGGTAATTAAGAATATGAATTTAATCCCTAGAATATGGATTTAATCCCTAGAATATGGATTTAATCACTAGAATAGGAATTTAACCCTTAATAACGATTAAATACACATCATATACACACCGGGAGAAATACACCTCTCAGTGGTGATGAATGGTTTGAAAAACCGACAAGTTGAAGATTGAGACACTTATGCAGCATATGGGAATCTTTATTCAGGAAACGTTTCGCCACACAGTGGCTTCATCAGTCCAATACAAAGAGGAAGGCGTAAGGAGAGGAGGAGTATGAGGTAATCAGTCCCTCAACCTGGAGTCGATGTGTTCAGTCCATCAATCTTGTAGAATGTACATTCTACAAGATTGATGGACTGAACACATCGACTCCAGGTTGAGGGACTGATTACCTCATACTCCTCCTCTCCTTACTTACGCCTTCCTCTTTGTATTGGACTGATGAAGCCACTGTGTGGCGAAACGTTTCCTGAATAAAGATTCCCATATGCTGCATAAGTGTCTCAATCTTCACACCTCTCAGTGTATACATCCTGCTAGTTGCCACAATAAGATGTCACAATGTTGCATCTGTGATGCAACAAATGTGGCCTCTTATTTTGGCAACGTTTCGCTCTGCAGGGATTTTGTCAAGCCGTAACGAGCAGTAGAACGTCTTGTTAAAAGTTCCTGGAAAGCGAAACATTGTTGACAGATTAAAGGTCAACATCTTAACCTGAAGACTCAGCGTTGCTCCCGTAACTTGGATAGTAGCACACTGAAGATTGAGACATTTATGCAACATATGGGAATCTTTATTCAGGAAACGTTTCGCCACACAGTGGCTTCATCAGTCCGATACAAAGTAGAAAGGCGTAAGGAGAGGAGGAGTGTGAGGTAATCAGTCCCTCAGCCTGGAGTCGATGTGTTCAGTCCATCAATCTTGTAGAATGTACAGCATAGGACCGTAGACGTGGCTTATATACTGTAGTGAGGTGAGGCGAAGCAGGAGGAGGTGAGGTCATAGTGGTACCATCCACTAGTTGAAGTAGGTCTTCGTCCAAAGGTTGGACAAGTGTTGAAGAATTCTTTGTAACAAGATCCCATGATGCTGCAGTGTCAGACAGTTGTGATGAATGGTTTGAAAAAGTGTCTCAATCTTCAACTTGTCGGTTTTTCAAACCATTCATCACAACTGTCTGACACTGCAGCATCATGGGATCTTGTTACAAAGAATTCTTCAACACTTGTCCAACTTTTGGACGAAGACCTACTTCGACTAGTGGATGGTACCACTATGACCTCACCTCCTCCTGCTTCACCTCACCTCACTACAGTATATAAGCCACGTCTACGGTCCTATGCTGTACATTCTACAAGATTGATGGACTGAACACATCGACTCCAGGCTGAGGGACTGATTACCTCAAACTCCTCCTCTCCTTACGCCTTTCTACTTTGTATCGGACTGATGAAGCCACTGTGTGGCGAAACGTTTCCTGAATAAAGATTCCCATATGTTGCATAGGTGTCTCAATCTTCAACTTGTCGGTTTTTCAAACCATTCATCACACATAGTAGCACACACAATGTCTGTGGTTCAATGCCCAGTACGGGTGGAAACGCTGGGCGTGCTTCCTTAAGACACCTGCTGTCCCTGTTCACCTAGCAGTAAATAGGTACGTGGGTGTTAGTCGACTGGTGTGGGTCTCATCCTGGGGTGAAAACCTAAGTTGCTCGAAGTACTCTGCATAACCAGGGGCTTTCTATATAGTATGTCACTGATGTCAGCTATGGTCTGTATAAGTTGAATAAATGTTTGCATCCATGGATGAGTGTTCTTAAGGAATTACCGTATTTTCCGGCATATAAGACGCGCTTTTCCCCCGGCCTTGGAAAATCATCCCGCGCCTTATATGCTCAAGGCCAGGGTCAAGGGTAGGTTTTGGGTTGCGCTGTTGCAGTTTTTTTATTAACGTTACGTTACAATTGTCTGGAAACATCTTATACGTCTTATATGATCGTGCGTCTTATATGATCGTGCGTCTTATATGATCGTGCGTCTTATATGATCGTGCGTCTTATATGCCGGAAAATACGGTATTTATTTTCTAAGAACCTCGTTTGTTTGTTAGCAACTGAAGTGTTTGTAAGTAGGAGACATACTGTATATTTCATAGAACTTTCCTGTGTGTTTCTTGGTAGTTACTAATCCAAATCACAGAATGGGTGGGGATCAAACCCATGGCAAGTGAGTCCTAAAACTCACTGGCCAGTGCGTTAACCACTCGACCAGTTGGCTCTAATATGATTCATCCAACTAGGTATATTTCGGTAGTTCCGGTTCTTTCAACATTTCCTTTCCTGGTCTGAGATCGAGCAAAGGGCGATGATTCTCTCAATAATTAGCTAATAAAGCATGTATATAATATAAAAATACAATCAACAATCACTTTTATGACTCACGAAATCATAATAACACAGATTGTAAACAAATCACAGAACGGGTGGGATCTGAACCCATGGCGAATAAGGCTTAAAACTCGAGGCAAGTGCGTAAACCACTGGGCCAGCTGGTTACAATAAGAGTCATCCAACTAAGTATATTTATACACTTCTGAGCTGACGAATGTGAGAGACCTGGAGATAACCATTGTGGTAGACAGTGTTGTCAAAGAACAGAATACTGTTCAAAAAAAAAAAAACCACTGAGTAACAAATTAGCAAAAAAGACATATAAATCCTTTTATGACATTTTAAGGCACTTGTACGAGTATTCTATAGGTAGAAATATTGCTATGCACAACAACCATATTTAAAGCAGGTGAAATTGCAGCTCTGCAGAGTATGCAGGTGATTTTCAGCACCAAGAGGGAGCTGGACAGATTCATAACTTATGTTGCAGTGGCCAGGCTGAGGCTTGGTTACAAGTACTTTTGGCAGTTTGGCAGATACACAGATGATGATCAATCCAAATGCAAAGTATATAGCCAGCCCTAGTAAGTTTATTCTGGTACAGGCAGTGTGTTGATTGCTGGCCCATACCAAGGCTGAGAATCTAGTGGGAGAGTTGGGGAAGGGCATGTTGCTGGTAGGGTGTCTGGAGGAAGCTGAAGCATCTTATGGACAAGGTAGTACCTGATCAGCCAGGCTGTAGTTCGTACGTTGGACTGTGGGCGGCCGTCAGTAACAACCTGGTTGATAAGGCCCTGGTTCACCGGGAGACCCGATCAAGGACCGGGCCGAGGGGAGATGACCCTCGGAACCACCGTCCAGGAAGCAGATCTACACTTAGTAGGAACGTCTAAAACCCCTTCAGTTACACTTCTTAAATCGCACGAGAAAAATTTATCATAACTTATGAGGAACCTATTCCCTTCTGAGTAGAAATATACCCCCCCCCCCCTCAGTGTTCCCGATGCTTGGTTAACAGTGAACAATATTCCCAAATAAAGAGCAGGAGTGCACGAAGTACCCACCTGTATAAAGGGCCTAGGATTTCTTTTTAACATCCTCTATTCCACCAGATTCCTAAAATTCAAGAAGAAACTAAATTTTTTCCGAAGTGCTCTTTATTATTGAGTGTGATTGTTCACCCCGACAATAACCAGCAGGTTAAGACACATTTGCAACATTTGGATATCTTTATTGTAGTAGACGTTTCGTAGTAGATGTTGCAAATGTGTCTTAACTTTCATATTGTCGGTATTTTATACCTTTCTTGCACAATAACCAGCAGGCTTGACCTGAGACCTGGCCGAGGAGGGTGATGACCTCCGCAACCATCTACAAGATATCAGGCTGATATTTTTATCACTTCCTTCCTGATACCTCCACTTGTACTTCCTGTTTTCCCTTTCCTCCCTCCAACATCACGCTGCGAATAAATAAAAATATAATATTTATTTATTTCCTAAGGTTATAATGTGTGTTTACATACAGTATGATTAAAGCAAAGAAAGTCACTATCATGCCGAGGTACTTCGGGGTTTACATACAGTATGATTGAAGTAAAGAAAGTCACTATCATGCCGAGGTATTTCAGGGTTTACACACAGTATGATTAAAGCAAAGAAAGTCACTATCATGCCGAGGTACTTCGGGGTTTACATACAGTATGATTGAAGTAAAGAAAGTCACTATCATGCCGAGGTACTTCGGGGTTTACATACAGTATGATTGAAGTAAAGAAAGTCACTATCATGCCGAGGTATTTCGGGGTTTACATACAGTATGATTGAAGTAAAGAAAGTCACTATCATGCCGAGGTATTTCGGGGTTTACATACAGTATGATTGAAGTAAAGAAAGTCACTATCATGCCGAGGTACTTCGGGGTTTACATACAGTATGATTGAAGTAAAGAAAGTCACTATCATGCCGAGGTATTTCGGGGTTTACATACAGTATGATTGAAGTAAAGAAAGTCACTATCATGCCGAGGTATTTCGGGCATTTCGAGTAGCTTACCTCTTCGTTCCCTCCTCTTCTTCCAACTTACCCTTATCTTCCCTCTCACTCGTCGCCTTCCTCTTCTGTCGTTCATGCAGGAAAGGTGTCCTCACTCGGGTCTTTTTTTCAGGTGACGTCCCGCTCACTGGCTTCTAAAGGCGGGTGCATAATGCAGAACCTTGGGTATCACTGACAGCCGTACGTCAGGGACCTGGTAGTTCCAGCAGGATAGCTAGGGATGGACTACCGTCCTACAGTGTCACTGGCCCTTTGATGGAGTCGCGGCAAGTTTTGTGCGTTAACGTGGTGTAGTAGTTAACTAGCAGTGATAAGTAGTATCTTCAGACAGTGTTACAGATGCTCTCTCTCTCTCTCTCTCTCTCTCTCTCTCTCTCTCTCTCTCCTGCCTTGACCCTTCTACATTTAATATAACCTTACCATGTCTCATTTACTTGCCGCTATGTCTATAATTTATATATTTTCTTCCGTACTTTTAAAGAATATCAGATTTTCTCTTTCCCGTCCTGTTTTTTTTAATAAAGTCCCTTATAAATCCATTTCTAAAATAAATATCAAACAGTTTTTTGTAATTCTATGTATTTTAACACCTTATTAATGCATTTAATCAATAATTCCATATTTACTTAATATAATTTTTATCGCGCCATTTTATTAGTTTCCAACATATATATGTTACAGGTAACAGTGGCAGTAACCTTTAATTTTTAAAAGGATTGGACTGGTAAGCCAGCGGAAGGCCTCGGTCAGATGACCAGAATCTCCAGTGCCGGATCATATGACTAACACCCGCGTCAGGAAATATTTCTCCTTTTTCCTGACAAATCTTACCTAATTTAACATCATAATAAGAAAAGTCGTTAAAAAGATTAATAAAAACCCGTCTTAAGACTGTCTCCACGAATATTATAACAAGTAAAGTAATTAATCAATGTGTATACATCTGATAAGTATCTCTTAGCGTGTGTGTACCTAGAATAACAGTACATGCACACGTACACGGATACACACACACACACACACACACACACACACACACACACACACACACACTCACACACACACATGTATATATGAATAAATTCAATTTATACACTCTTACAGTTTATTTTAATCCCAGTTCGCCCATATTTGGGATTAATGCATTTCTGACTGGTGGTGAACAGGTCACGTGTAGCCTTAATGGCCCTCGTGTGTCGATACTTGCATCTCAATTAACCAACGACTGTAACAGGATATATACCTTAAGGGATGTATTTCTGTCAGCGTATATTAATACCTATTTTAGGGACTAAGTTTTTGTGTGGTGATGACAAAGGTTCCTTGAAGCCTTAATGATCCTAGTGAAGTCTTAATGATCCTAGTGAAGTCTTAATGATCCTAGTGAAGTCTTAATGATCCTAGCGAAGCCTTAATGATCCTAGTGAAGTCTTAATGATCCTAGTGAAGTCTTAATGATCCTAGTGAAGCCTTAATGATCCTAGTTAAGCCTTAATGATCCTAGTTAAGCCTTAATGATCCTAGTGAAGCCTTAATGATCCTAGTTAAGCCTTAATGATCCTAGTTAAGCCTTAATGATCCTAGTTAAGCCTTAATGATCCTAGTGAAGCCTTAATGATCCTAGTGAAGCCTTAATGATCCTAGTTAAGCCTTAATGATCCTAGTGAAGCCTTAATGATCCTAGTGAAGCCTTAATGATCCTAGTGAAGCCTTAATGATCCTAGTTAAGCCTTAATGATCCTAGTTAAGCCTTAATGATCCTAGTGTAGCCTTAATGATCCTAGTTAAGCCTTAATGATCCTAGTGTAGCCTTAATGATCCTAGTGTAGCCTTAATGATCCTAGTGTAGCCTTAATGATCCTAGTGTATCCTTAATGATCCTAGTGTAGCCTTAATGATCCTAGTGAAGCCTTAATGATCCTAGTGAAGCCTTAATGATCCTAGTGAAGCCTAAATGATCCTAGTGTAGCCTTAATGATCCTAGTATAGCCTTAATGATCCTAGTATAGCCTTAATGATCCTAGTGTAGCCTTAATGATCCTAGTGAAGCCTTAATGATCCTAGTGAAGCCTTAATGACCCCAGTGCAGCCTTAATGATCCCAGTGTAGCCTTAATGATCCCAGTGTAGCCTTAATGATCCCAGTGTAGCCTTAATGATCCCAGTGTAGCCTTAATGATCCCAGTGTAGCCTTAATGATCCCAGTGTAGCCTTAATGATCCCAGTGTAGCCTTAATGATCCCAGTGTAGCCTTAATGATCCCAGTGTAGCCTTAATGATTCTAGTGTAGCCTTAATGATCCTAGTGTAGCCTTAATGATCCTAGTGTAGCCTTAATGATCCTAGTGTAGCCTTAATGATCCTAGTGTAGCCTTAATGATTCTAGTGTAGCCTTAATGATCCTAGTGCAGCCTTAATGATTCTAGTGTAGCCTTAATGATCCTAGTGTAGCCTTAATGATCCTAGTGAAGCCTTAATGATCCTAGTGAAGCCTTAATGATCCTAGTGTAGCCTTAATGATCCTAGTGAAGCCTTAATGATCCTAGTGTAGCCTTAATGATCCTAGTGAAGCCTTAATGATCCTAGTGTAGCCTTAATGATCCTAGTGAAGCCTTAATGATCCTAGTGTAGCCTTAATGATCCTAGTTAAGCCTTAATGATCCTAGTGTAGCCTTAATGATCCTAGTGAAGCCTTAATGATCCTAGTGAAGCCTTAATGATCCTAGTGAAGCCTTAATGATCCTAGTGTAGCCTTAATGATCCTAGTGAAGCCTTAATGATCCTAGTGAAGCCTTAATGATCCTAGTGTAGCCTTAATGATCCTAGTGTAGCCTTAATGATCCTAGTGTAGCCTTAATGATCCTAGTGTAGCCTTAATGATTCTAGTGTAGCCTTAATGATCCTAGTGTAGCCTTAATGATCCTAGTGTAGCCTTAATGATCCTAGTGTAGCCTTAATGATCCTAGTGTAGCCTTAATGATCCTAGTGTAGCCTTAATGATCCTAGTGTAGCCTTAATGATCCTAGTGTAGTCGATAACAACCACTTCTTGTCAAAAATAAATCCTGTATAATTCTATACACGAATTAAGTTCTTTATATTTAATAACAAATTAACACTCACAACAATACATTACGTTTCTTGCTAAGACATACTGAACATTTTTCTAATGCTGTTCACTTTGTAGATGAATAGTTCAGAGAACCGACATGTTGATAAATTAGACACGTGCAACTCCTGGGTAACGTTTCCTCAGTAAAGATACCCAGGAGTTGCACGTGTCTAATTTAACAACTGTTCACTTTACAGGCTGAGATATCTTATTCTACGTACACTCAGCTCACTTACAGGCTAAAAGTTTTGATTCTACCTCAGCTCATTTGGAAGCTATGAGCTCTTATCTTGTTTCAGCTCATTTACAGGATAAGATTTATGCTTCTTCTAATTGACAGGCAGAGAGCTCTTATCCAACCTCAGCTAAAGTTTTATCCTACCTTAGCTCAAGTCTTATCCTTCCTCAGCTCAAGTCTTATCCTTCCTCAGCTCAAGTCTTATCTAACCTCAGCTCAAGTCTTATCCTTCCTCAGCTCAAGTCTTATCTAACCTCAGCTCAAGTCTTATCTTTCCTCAGCTCAAGTCTTATCTAACCTCAGCTCAAGTCTTATCCTTCCTCAGCTCAAGTCTTATCTAACCTCAGCTCAAGTCTTATCCTACCCCAGCTCAAGTCTTATCCTTCCTCAGCTCGTCTTATCTAACCTCAGCTTAAGTACACGTTAACAGTTTTTATCCTATTTTAGCTCATTTCAAAGCCCAGTTCTATGGAATGGGTGCAACAAGCGAAGAGGCGGGGCCAGGAGCTGACACTCTACCCCCTACAACCACATATAGATAAGTATTACTACCAACAATCTGACAGTCTCTATATCAAGCTTCGGTCCATTCTGGACAACTGTCAAGACCTGTGGCTAGAGAATGGCCCAGCACGGATCGAAACGTAGTATACAGACTGATCTCCACTGTGAGGGCTACTTGTGAATTCAGTAGACGTACGACGTACTGTATGGACTCCATATACCACCACAGCCTCAAACACACTGTCGCCTCCAGAGTGTTATCAAGTCTTTCCCAGGACTCGTCTGTTTTCATTAAGCTTCACTTTTCTTCAATGCTGTCCTTACGCTCCTTCATTTTTTTTTCAAATAGCAATAATCGCACCTGGGATAAACCTCATTAGTTACGATAATGTCACCTGGAAACATTGTTCATAGCTATACTAATAACCGGGAAATATTATGCTTGGTTATACTTTTAATATCAGGAAATATTGATCTGGGCTTCACTTACTCTCAAGTGTCGTGTTCGTCACTGTTTCTATTTTAGAATTATTTTAGTAATAATACTAGTTATGCAGTTATTAATAATTCAGCATGATAACGATTATGATGATACCGAGAGCCAGAGTAGTACTGTAGTTTAACGATAACCACAGTACACTGTACCACAAGGATAACCATAGTACGCTGTACCACAAGGATAACCATAGTACGCTGTACCACAAGGATAACCATAGTACACTGTACCACAAGGATAACCATAGTACACTGTACCTCAAGGATAACCATAGTACACTGTACCACAAGGATAACCATAGTACACTGTACCACAAGGATAACCATAGTACACTGTACCACAAGGATAACCATAGTACACTGTACCACAAGGATAACCATAGTACACTGTACCACAAGGATAACCATAGTACACTGTACCACAAGGATAACCATAGTACACTGTACCACAAGGATAACCATAGTACACTGTAAAACAAGGATAACCATAGTACTCTGTACCACAAGGATAACCATAGTACACTGTACCTCAAGGATAACCATAGTACACTGGACCTCAAGGATAACCATAGTACACTGTACCACAAGGATAACCATAGTACACTGTACCACAAGGATAACCATAGTACACTGTACCACAAGGATAACCATAGTACTCTGTACCACAAGGATAACCATAGTACACTGTACCTCAAGGATAACCATAGTACACTGTACCTCAAGGATAACCATAGTACACTGTACCACAAGGATAACCATAGTACACTGTACCACAAGGATAACCATAGTACACTGTACCACAAGGATAACCATAGTACACTGTACCACAAGGATAACCATAGTACACTGTACCACAAGGATAACCATAGTACTCTGTACCACAAGGATAACCATAGTACACTGTAACTCAAGGATAACCATAGTACACTGGACCTCAAGGATAACCATAGTACACTGTACCACAAGGATAACCATAGTACACTGTACCACAAGGATAACCATAGTACACTGTACCACAAGGATAACCATAGTACTCTGTACCACAAGGATAACCATAGTACACTGTACCTCAAGGATAATTATAGTACACTGTACCTCAAGGATAACCATAGTACACTGTACCACAAGGATAACCATAGTACACTGTACCACAAGGATAACCATAGTACACTGTACCACAAGGATAACCATAGTACACTGTACCACAAGGATAACCATAGTACTCTGTACCACAAGGATAACCATAGTACACTGTACCTCAAGGATAACCATAGTACACTGGACCTCAAGGATAACCATAGTACACTGTACCACAAGGATAACCATAGTACACTGTACCTCAAGGATAACCATAGTACACTGGACCTCAAGGATAACCATAGTACACTGTACCACAAGGATAACCATAGTACACTGTACCACAAGGATAACCATAGTACACTGTACCACAAGGATAACCATAGTACTCTGTACCACAAGGATAACCATAGTACACTGTACCTCAAGGATAACCATAGTACACTGTACCTCAAGGATAACCATAGTACACTGTACCACAAGGATAACCATAGTACACTGTACCACAAGGATAACCATAGTACTCTGTACCACAAGGATAACCATAGTACACTGTACCACAAGGATAACCATAGTACACTGTACCACAAGGATAACCATAGTACACTGTACCACAAGGATAACCATAGTACACTGTACCACAAGGATAACCATAGTACACTGTACCACAAGGATAACCATAGTACACTGTACCACAAGGATAACCATAGTACACTGTACCTCAAGGATAACCATAGTACACTGTACCACAAGGATAACCATAGTACACTGTACCACAAGGATACCCATAGTACACTGTACCACAAGGATAACCATAGTACACTGTACCACAAGGATAACCATAGTACATTGTATCACAAGGATAACCATAGTACACTGTACCACAAGGATAACCATAGTACATTGTATCTCAAGGATAACCATAGTACACTGTACCTCAAGGATAACCATAGTACACTGTACCTCAAGGATAACCATAGTACACTGTACCACAAGGATAAACATAGTACACTGTACCACAAGGATAACCATAGTACACTGTACCACAAGGATAACCATAGTACACTGTACCACAAGGATAACCATAGTACAAAGTACCACAAGGATAACCATAGTACACTGTACCACAAGGATAACAATAGTACACTGTACCACAAGGATAACCATAGTACACTGTACCACAAGGATAACCATAATACACTGTACCACAAGGATAACCATAGTACACTGTACCACAAGGATAACCATAGTACATTGTATCTCAAGGATAACCATAGTACATTGTATCTCAAGGATAACCATAGTACACTGTACCTCAAGGATAACCATAGTACACTGTACCACAAGGATAACCATAGTACATTGTATCTCAAGGATAACCATAGTACATTGTACCACAAGGATAACCATAGTACATTGTATCACAATGATAACCATGGTACACTGTACCACAAGGATAACCATAGTACACTGTACCACAAGGATAACCATAGTACACTGTACCACAAGGATAACCATAGTACATTGTATCTCAAGGATAACCATAGTACATTGTATCTCAAGGATAACCATAGTACACTGTACCTCAAGGATAACCATAGTACACTGTACCACAAGGATAACCATAGTACATTGTATCACAAGGATAACCATAGTACATTGTACCACAAGGATAACCATAGTACATTGTATCACAAGGATAACCATAGTACACTGTACCACAAGGATAACCATAGTACACTGTACCACAAGGATAACCATAGTACACTGTACCACAAGGATAACCATAGTACATTGTATCACTAGGATAACCATAGTACACTGTACCACAAGGATAACCATAGTACACTGTACCACAAGGATAACCATAGTACATTGTATCACAAGGATAACCATAGTACACTGTACCACAAGGATAACCACAGTACACTGTACCTCAAGGATAACCATAGTACACTGTATCACAAGGATAACCATAGTACACTGTACCACAAGGATAACCATAGTACACTGTATCACAAGGATAACCATAGTACACTGTATCACAAGGATAACCATAGTACACAGTATCACAAGGATAACCATAGTACACTGTATCACAAGGATAACCATAGTACACTGTATCACAAGGATAACCATAGTACACTGTACCACAAGGATAACCATAGTACACTGTATCACAAGGATAACCATAGTACACTGTACCACAAGGATAACCATAGTGCACTGTATCACAAGGATAACCATAGTACACTGTATCACAAGGATAACCATAGTACACTGTACCACAAGGATAACCATAGCACACTGTACCTCAAGGATAACCATAGTACACTGTACTACAAGGATAACCGTAGTACACTGAACCACAAGGATAACCATAGCACACTGTACCTCAAGGATAACCATAGTACACTGTACCACAAGGATAACCATAGCACACTGTACCACAAGGATAACCATAGTACACTGTACCTCAAGGATAACCATAGTACACTGTATCACAAGGATAACCATAGTACACTGTATCACAAGGATAACCATAGTACACTGTACCTCAAGGATAACCATAGTACACTGTATCACAAGGATAACCATAGTACACTGTACCACAAGGATAACCACAGTACACTGTACCTCAAGGATAACCATAGTACACTGTACCACAAGGATAACCATAGTACACTGTACCACAAGGATAACCATAGTACACTGTACCACAAGGATAACCATAGTACTCTGTACCTCAAGGATAACCATAGTACACTGTATCACAAGGATAACCATAGTACACTGTACCACAGGGATAACCATAGTACTCTGTACCACAAGGATAACCATAGTACACTGTATCACAAGGATAACCATAGCACACTGTACCTCAAGGATAACCATAGTACACTGTACCACAAGGATAACCATAGCACACTGTACCACAAGGATAACCATAGTACACTGTACCTCAAGGATAACCATAGTACACTGTACCTCAAGGATAACCATAGTACACTGTACCACAAGGATAACCATAGCACACTGTACCACAAGGATAACCATAGTACACTGTACCTCAAGGATAACCATAGTACACTGTACCTCAAGGATAACCCACAGGAGGCACAGGAGTTGTGGCTCAACTTCCTCAAGATGTTATCCACTGCCGACGCTTCCACTGCTGACGCCACTAGTGCCGACGCCGCCACTGCCGACGCTACCACTACCGATGCCGTCACTACCGACGTCACTATTGGTGACGTCACCACTGCCGACGTCACTATTGCTGACGCCAGCACTGCCGACGTCACTATTGCTGACGCCATCACTGCTGACGCCACCACTGCTGACGTCACCACTGCTGACGCCACCACTGTCGACGCCACCACTGCTGACAAGGCAGGGTGTTACATTCCTCGGTGGAAAAGTATGGCAATGTAATCAAGTAATTTGCATTTTGATCAGGGTGGGAATTCTACCTGGTGGTCGCAGCAGTGAGAAAATCTCTCTCTCTCTCTCTCTCTCTCTCTCTCTCTCTCTCTCTCTCTCTCTCTCTCTCTCT
>NC_091375.1:7314697-7332197 GCF_038502225.1 Cherax quadricarinatus
GTCGGTATTTTATTATCTCCATTGTGTTCACTTCTGAATCCTGTTCTTTCGTTGATACATAAAGTTTCTCACCTCCCAGTCTGTATTCCGTCTCTGGTCTTCCCCTTACCTTCGCCAAATTGCATTACCTTTCCACCTGTTTGTATTGATCTCAAGCAGTCACTTGCTTCATTATCCTTATAATATACCATCTCGCTGGAGACCCTCACTCCCCTCTCTATGTGTACCTGCAAACAGGTACACATAGTAAGTGATCCCATCTTGCAGGTCATTTGCAAATATTGTAAGTAGCAGTAGCCCAGCTACTGATCCTTGGGAACACCATTTTCTTCCTTAATCCAACTTGACTCTTCCTCCCATTCTTTCACTCTTAATCTCGTCTTTCAGTTACTCTCTGATCCACTGTATGGCTTCTTTTAACCCTATTGTACAATAATAATAGGTGACCTAAAAAGAAAGTTTTTCTTGTTAGGTCACCCTGTCTCAGTGAAAATATAAATAAAACTAACTAAATAATTACAATAAGTTTATTCAGGTATACACAAATACAGTTACATAGATTATCATACATAGCAGCATATGTGTGGAGAACCTGGGATAACCAAAAAAAAATCAGACTGACTTATTTCCATTGTGGGTCCTTAATTAGCCAAAATATATAGGATAAATTAGTACCCACTTGTTCCATATTCTCTTTTATCTCGTCAACACCATGACAGCAGGTAAAAATAAATGGTATAAAATATCGACACAATGGAAACATAAACACATATGGAGTTTAATGTGATTCTTTATTGACAACGTTTCGCCCACACAGTGGGCGACTTGACTTGAAAAAGCCCACTGTGTGGGCGAAACGTTGTCAATAAAGGATCACATTAAACTGCATATGTGTTTATGTTTCCGTGACAGCAGGTAACTGGTCCAGGGGACCGACAGGTTGGTGAATTACACACTTGTGCAACTTGGGTATCTTTATTGTGGAAACGTTTCACCAATCAGTGACTTCCTCAGTCCAATACGGAGAAGAATGGTTCAAGATAAAGAGTAGTTTGAGGTAATCAGTCCCTCAGCCTGGAGACGATTGATAAGCCAATAAATCTTGATAAAAGATTGATGGACTGATTACATCGACTCCAGGCTAAGGGACTGATTACCTCAAGCTCCTCATCTTTAACTATTTTTCTCTGTATTGGACTGAGGAAGCCACTGGTTGGCGAAACGTTTCCACAATATAGTCAAGTGTTGCACAAGTGTGTAATTCCTCGTCAACACCAAGGCAGCTTGGTACAAAGGCAGGTCTACAACAACTATAGTGCCAACAACTATTTAACAAAACTTACCCTAGTGGCTACCACTCACATGTGACCTTAGTGGTTCATTACTTTGTAATTTGTTCATGACTGTAACCATGTAAAGGAGTGTAGGTTGCTTATTACCTTTGTATCTTGCCATGATTGTGACCAGATCTACCTGGAGTTCATTACCTTTGTAACTTGCCACGATTGTGACCAGATCTACCTGGAGTTCATTACCTTCGTAACTTGCCATGATTGTGACCAGATCTACCTGGAGTTCATTACCTTTGTAACTTGCCACGATTGTGACCAGATCTACCTGGAGTTCATTACCTCTGTAACTTGCCATGATTGTGACCAGATCTACCTGGAGTTCATTACCTTTGTAACTTGCCACGATTGTGACCAGATCTACCTGGAGTTCATTACCTTTGTAACTAGTTCAGCTATCATAACTTTGGGGTCCAGTCCCTGGACCCATTATGTACCTCTGTAATCTTTTGACTGCCACCCACAGGATGAGTATGGGGTGACTACCGCCCACAGGATGGGTATGGGGTGACTACCGCCCATAGGATGGGTATGGGGTGACTACCGCCCACAGGATGAGTATAGGGTGACTACCGCCCACAGGATGGGTAAGGGGTGACTACCGCCCACAGGATGGGTAAGGGGTGACTACCGCCCACAGGATGGGTAAGGGGTGACTACCGCCCACAGGATGGGTAAGGGGTGACTACCGCCCACAGGATGGGTAAGGGGTGACTACCGCCCACAGGATGGGTATGGGGTGACTACCGCCCACAGGATGGGTATGGGGTGACTACCGCCCACAGGATGGGTATGGGGTGACTACCGCCCACAGGATGGGTATGGGGTGACTACCGCCCACAGGATGGGTATGGGGTGACTACCGCCCACAGGATGGGTAAGGGGTGACTACCGCCCACAGGATGGGTATGGGGTGACTACCGCCCACAGGATGGGTATGGGGTGACTACCGCCCACAGGATGGGTATGGGGTGACTACCGCCCACAGGATGGGTATGGGGTGACTACCGCCCACAGGATGGGTATGGGGTGACTACCGCCCACAGGATGGGTATGGGGTGACTACCGCCCAAAGGATGGGTATGGGGTGACTACCGCCCACAGGATGGGTATGGGGTGACCACCGCCCACAGGATGGGTATGGGGTGACTACCGCCCACAGGATGGGTAAGGGGTGACTACCGCCCACAGGATGGGTAAGGGGTGACTACCGCCCACAGGATGGGTAAGGGGTGACTACCGCCCACAGGATGGGTATGGGGTGACTACCGCCCACAGGATGGGTATGGGGTGACTACCGCCCACAGGATGGGTAAGGGGTGACTACCGCCCACAGGATGGGTATGGGGTGACTACCGCCCACAGGATGGGTATGGGGTGACTACCGCCCACAGGATGGGTATGGGGTGACTACCGCCCACAGGATGGGTATGGGGTGACTACCGCCCATAGGATGGGTATGGGGTGACTACCGCCCACAGGATGGGTAAGGGGTGACTACCGCCCACAGGATGGGTAAGGGGTGACTACCGCCCACAGGATGGGTATGGGGTGACTACCGCCCACAGGATGGGTATGGGGTGACTACCGCCCACAGGATGGGTATGGGGTGACTACCGCCCACAGGATGGGTATGGGGTGACTACCGCCCACAGGATGGCTATGGGGTGACTACCGCCCACAGGATGGGTATGGGGTGACTACCACCCACAGGATGGGTATGGGGTGACTACCACCCACAGGATGGGTATGGGGTACATAATAATGATATTAAACTAACTTCAGCTAAACTCCCTCTCAGCTCCACGATGCAAGTCTCTGGCCACTTGCCAGACTTGCCTGGAGTTTACCTGGAGAGGGTTCCGGAGGTCAACGCCCCCGCATCTCGGTCTGAGACCAGGCCTCATGGTGGATCAGGATCTGATCAACAAGGCTGTTACTGCCGGCCGCACTTGCTCGACTGTCTAAACTCTGCTCCCTGAAATTACTCCTTATGAAAGCACGAGGCTTGACAGATGACGCTGAACAACTTCAAAGAAAAGCAGAGGCGCGATGAGTACGCTGAGAGAAAACTCCTTAAGTGTAAAGGGACCACGGCTCTTCAAAGTCCTTCCCATGCACAAGGGCAATTACCAACAAACCTTTGGCTGTCTCCAAGAGAGAACTCGGTAACTTTCTCTAGTCAGTTGCTGATCAGCCGGGTTGTGGTGCATACGTTGAACTGTGGGGGGTAGGTACCAACAGCCTAATCAGTCACGCCAGCAATCAGGCGGCCTGGTCTGAGACCAGCCGCGGGGGCGGTGACCCCCGGAAGCAGTTACAGGTAACCTTCTCTCAATGCTGAGATGAAAATCACTTCAAATCTTATCTCTCCACTACAACTGTCTCCAGTGTTATAATCGCCTTCATTTAACTGAAGACGTCTGTTATGCGGGCGAAACGTTTCGTTAATAAAGAAACGTACATGTTGCCCATTTGTCGTATTCATCATCTCTGACTTTTTTATCCTTCTCTGGTAGATTAGAACCTGGTAACTGGGAAGAACTCAGGTTCGATTCAAGACGGGAAAAGACAGGTTTAGAAAGGATATAGGAGAGCACTGGCTTGGTAATAGAGTTGTGGAGGAGTGGAACAAACTCCCGAGTACCGTCATAGAAGCTGAGACCTTGTGTAGTTTTTAAAAGAGGTTAGACAAATACATGAATGAGTGTGGGTTGGACCTGACCAGTTTGGGGTAGTAGGCCTGCTACAGTGATGGGTGGTGCTGGTCCACGGATGGAGGGGTGGTCCTGGTGGTTCTTAAATCCCTGGATCAAGAGCCCTTCATTTGCATCTAAACATCAAGGGGTTCTCGTGGCCAAGGGTTGAAACCTATGGAAATGACTGAGGAAGTTCCTGTTGTAGCTATAAGCTGTAATAAGCTGTAATTACCTGCAGCTTAAGTGACCAAGTTGGGTCTTGTAGCCGGTGGTTTAAGTCTCAGGTAACTCTTAACAACGTGTGGTGGTATCTTGACCTTTGACCTGACCCAAGCCATCGCCTCTACAGGTCGTGTGGCCCTCCAACACGCTCGTAGATGAGAGGTGGTGGGAGTTCTGATGATGGTGGTTATTGTGGTGGTGGTAGTGGGTGATTGGTAGTGGTAGCAGTGGTAGTGGTGGGTGGTTGGTAGTGGTAGCAGTGGTAGTGGTGGGTGGTTGGTAGTGGCAGTGGTGATGGGTGGTAGTGGGGGTAGTTGGTACAGGGTGGTTAGTGGTGGTGGCAGTGGTGGTGGGTGGTTGGTAGTGGTTGTGGGGGTGGATGGTTGGTGGGGGTGGATGGTTGGTGGGGGTGGATGGTTGGTGGGGGTGGATGGTTGGTGGGGGTGGATGGTTGGTAGTGGTGACAGAGGTGGTGGCTGGTAGTGGTGCCTGCTAGTGGCGGTAGTGGTGACAGTGGTGGTGGTTGGTAGTGGTGACAGTGGTGGTGGCTGGTAGTGGTGACAGTGGTGGTGGCTGGTAGTGGTGACAGTGGTGGTGACTGGTAGTGGTGACAGTGGTGGTGACTGGTAGTGGTGACAGTGGTGGTGGTTGGTAGTGGTGACAGTGGTGGTGGTTGGTAGTGGTGACAGTGGTGGTGACTGGTAGTGGTGACAGTGGTGGTGACTGGTAGTGGTGACAGTGGTGGTGGCTGGTAGTGGTGACAGTGGTGGTGGCTGGTAGTGGTGACAGTGGTGGTGGCTGGTAGTGGTGACAGTGGTGGTGACTGGTAGTGGTGACAGTGGTGGTGACTGGTAGTGGTGACAGTGGTGGTGGTTGGTAGTGGTGGTGTTAGTTACGGTAGTCCCTGGACGTGTGAACAAAGCTTAACGTCAGATGCAGTTAAGCAGCTCCGGGGGTACATCAACGCAGATGTGTTGTACCACAGAAGACGTCACAACCTTGTCCTCTCCAGTACCATCTATGGCTCACCTTTTTTTTTCTGCCTCCCTGGAGGTTTATTTTTTTCGTCTAATTCAGTTATTTCCTAACATCAGTTTGTTCCACTCATCCACAACTATTACCGAACCAGTGCTTTCCTATATTCTTTCTAAACCTGTCTTGACATCTGTTGACTCGACAGGAGTATTTATATGACTTTTGGGTTGTCCTAGGTAATTTATACACATGTTACTATGTATGATAATATGTGTAACTGTATTTGTGTGTACCTGCACACATAAATAGTTATGTGTACCTGTACACATATAGTTATGTGTACCTGTACACATATAGTTATGTGTACCTGTACACATATAGTTATGTGTACCTGTACACATATAGTTATGTGTACCTGTACACATATAGTTATGTGTACCTGTACACATACAGTTAATTGTGTTGGGACACACGAGGTGTAGCTCAGTGACTGCAAGTTTTTTCCTCTGTGATTCACAAAAAGAGTAACTTGGAACCTGGCAAGCGAGTCTTAGTTGGATGAATCCTATTAGAGCCAGCTGGCCTAGTGGTTAACGCACTGGCCTGTGAGTTTTAAGACTCGCTTGCCATGGGTTCAAACCCCACCCGTTCCCTGATTTGTTTACAGTCGTGATAATAAGATTTCGCGAGTTACTCTCTGTAGTTTTTCGTACATCTCACAACTCACCCAGGCCTAACTCATTATTATTATTATTATTATTATTATTATTATTATTATTATCGAAACTAAGCGCTAAACCAGCAGGGTCATCAGGCCTAGCTAACCATCTAGTCTTGTAATAATGTTGGTAGACTTTCCAACAATATGTTAGGTAAAAAGACACATGAACAACTAATCCGACAATTTTATTGTGGCAACGTTTCGCTCTCCAGGTTTGTTTAGCCCTAACATCTAGTCTTGACTAATACCACTAACGCACCTGGTCATGACTTATTCACACACGTTTCTCAAAAGCTGCTGGCAGTCCTCAACTGCTTCGCTGACTTCTCTCTCTCACGCCACTGTGTCCATGCACACAATAAACAGCAAGAAAGCCATCTGTACTCACCTATTTGTGGTTGCAGGGGTCGAGTCCTAGCTCCTGGCCTCTGCGTGTACCATTGTTACCCCGATACTCTACCATCACCTGCTGAACACATAAGCAACATTAAATAACGAGAAACTCATTTTTCGCTTCCCCTTATATTCCTTCTCAAGTGGACTGGTAGGGTTGTAGCAGTATCACAGTGGTTGTATTGTGTAGTGGGTACTAGTGGTGATGGTGGTGGTATAATGATGATGGGGAATCGTCGTGGCGATAATAATGGTGGTTGTTGTGGTAGTGGTGATGGGTTTTATTGTGGTGGTGGTTATGTTAGCATGGTCGATGTTACTGCTGCCGTAAAATGAAAAAGGGAGATGATCAGGGTAAACATTTACAAAGTGAGAGGATACCCTTCACCTGTTCTCTCCCATCCCTTCCTCGTCAGTCCACTTCACTCCCATCTTCATCCTTCCCCTCCACACACTCCCTTCCCTCTTGTCTCCCCTCCCTTCCTTCGTCTCCTCCCACCATACACTTGTAAAAAACGAGAAACAATCACTCCATTACACCCCCGCTGTGAACAATCCTGCCTTCCCATTGTTATGTGACACCATACAGTTCAGCACTCGTGATGAGAGACCAACCTCAGCAAACACTAGTCTTGGAGCTGTGACTTAAGAATTCCAGTTGAGTAACAACACCTAAAATGAGAACTAAAAGGTGAAATAATCGAAGTAATGACTAGCATTGCAATTCCCTTGTAGTACTTGTCAGACCAGTACTTCACGTCACTGGATGTCTACATCCAGTCACTGCCAGCTCTTATGGCAAAATGCTATATATGTCAGGGATCCTTAATTCGACCTAATGGATATCCATAAGATCGGTACACTTTCTACCGCTCAGTACACTTTCTACCGCTTATACTCCACTTAATCAGTACTTTAAGCCTCAGGCAAATTATACCGAAGAAAATGACACAAATACACGAGGAAACACAAATATTACACTAAAATGAGAATATAACGAATACAAAATTTGTGGTAAGGTATGACTCTCGTCTTACAGATGGAATTCTTCAGATTCCTCTAAACAGTTCCTGATCAGCCAGGTTGTGGTGAACAAGTTGGACTGCGGTGGGGATGGGGGCACTAACAGCGTGATCGATCAGGCCAGCAACTGGAGGCCTGGTCTGGGACCTGGCCGCTGAGGAGTGGTGACCTCCGAAAACGACTCCACGGGGACTCCAGGGCAGGCTGGCCAGTCGTCCTGCTTCTGAGCACTGTCCTCTGTCCTGTGCCACCTCAAGCAGGACGTTAATTTGTCCCTCTTTGCGGGGGGTTGTCTAAAACAATTATATAAATTACCTAACGTATACTAAAACAGCGGGAACTAAAGGCCACAATAACCATTGGTTTATTTATACTTGATGTAGTTGCCGTTGGCAATACTACATACTACGCACGGAGCCACAGTGTACCTGTACGAGAGAGTCAAGCTATCAGTCAAGTACCTGTACGAGAGAGTCAAGCTATCAGTCAAGTACCTGTACGAGAGAGTCAAGCTATTAGTCAAGTACCTGTACGAGAGAGTCAAGCTACCAATCAAGTACCTGTACGAGAGAGTCAAGCTATCAGTCAAGTACCTGTACGAGAGAGTCAAGCTATCAGTCAAGTACCTGTACGAGAGAGTCAACCTATAAGTCAAGTACCTGTACGAGAGAGTCAAGCTATCAGTCAAGTACCTGTACGAGAGAGTCAAGCTATCAGTCAAGTACCTCTACGAGAGAGTCAAGATATCAGTCAAGTACCTGTACGAGAGAGTCAAGCTATCAGTCAAGTACCTGTACGAGAGAGTCAAGCTATCAGTCAAGTACCTGTACGAGAGAGTCAAGCTATCAGTCAAGTACCTGTACGAGAGAGTCAAGCTATCAGTCAAGTACCTGTACGAGAGAGTCAAGCTATCAGTCAAGTACCTGTACGAGAGAGTCAACCTATAAGTCAAGTACCTGTACGAGAGAGTCAAGCTATCAGTCAAGTACCTGTACGAGAGAGTCAAGCTATCAGTCAAGTACCTGTACGAGAGAGTCAAGCTATCAGTCAAGTACCTGTACGAGAGAGTCAAGCTATCAGTCAAGTACCTGTACGAGAGAGTCAAGCTATCAGTCAAGTACCTGTACGAGAGAGTCAAGCTATCAGTCAAGTACCTGTACGAGAGAGTCAAGCTACCAGTCAAGTACCTGTACGAGAGAGTCAAGCTATCAGTCAAGTACCTGTACGAGAGAGTCAAGCTATCAGTCAAGTACCTGTACGAGAGAGTCAAGATATCAGTCAAGTACCTGTACGAGAGAGTCAAGCTATCAGTCAAGTACCTGTACGAGAGAGTCAACCTATAAGTCAAGTACCTGTACGAGAGAGTCAAGCTATCAGTCAAGTACCTGTACGAGAGAGTCAAGCTATCAGTCAAGTACCTGTACGAGAGAGTCAAGCTACCAGTCAAGTACCTGTACGAGAGAGTCAAGCTATCAGTCAAGTACCTGTACGAGAGAGTCAAGCTATCAGTCAAGTACCTGTACGAGAGAGTCAAGATATCAGTCAAGTACCTGTACGAGAGAGTCAAGCTATCAGTCAAGTACCTGTACGAGAGAGTCAAGCTATCAGTCAAGTACCTGTACGAGAGAGTCAAGCTATCAGTCAAGTACCTGTACGAGAGAGTCAAGCTATCAGTCAAGTACCTGTACGAGAGAGTCAAGCTATCAGTCAAGTACCTGTACGAGAGAGTCAACCTATAAGTCAAGTACCTGTACGAGAGAGTCAAGCTATCAGTCAAGTACCTGTACGAGAGAGTCAAGCTATCAGTCAAGTACCTGTACGAGAGAGTCAAGCTATCAGTCAAGTACCTGTACGAGAGAGTCAAGCTATCAGTCAAGTACCTGTACGAGAGAGTCAAGCTATCAGTCAAGTACCTGTACGAGAGAGTCAAGCTATCAGTCAAGTACCTGTACGAGAGAGTCAAGCTATCAGTCAAGTACCTGTACGAGAGAGTCAAGCTACCAGTCAAGTACCTGTACGAGAGAGTCAAGCTATCAGTCAAGTACCTGTACGAGAGAGTCAAGCTATCAGTCAAGTACCTGTACGAGAGAGTCAAGATATCAGTCAAGTACCTGTACGAGAGAGTCAAGCTATCAGTCAAGTACCTGTACGAGAGAGTCAACCTATAAGTCAAGTACCTGTACGAGAGAGTCAAGCTATCAGTCAAGTACCTGTACGAGAGAGTCAAGCTATCAGTCAAGTACCTGTACGAGAGAGTCAAGCTACCAGTCAAGTACCTGTACGAGAGAGTCAAGCTATCAGTCAAGTACCTGTACGAGAGAGTCAAGCTATCAGTCAAGTACCTGTACGAGAGAGTCAAGCTACCAGTCAAGTACCTGTACGAGAGAGTCAAGCTATCAGTCAAGTACCTGTACGAGAGAGTCAAGCTATCAGTCAAGTACCTGTACGAGAGAGTCAAGCTATCAGTCAAGTACCTGTACGAGAGAGTCAAGCTATCAGTCAAGTACCTGTACGAGAGAGTCAAGCTATCAGTCAAGTACCTGTACGAGAGAGTCAAGCTATCAGTCAAGTACCTGTACGAGAGAGTCAAGCTATCAGTCAAGTACCTGTACGAGAGAGTCAAGCTATCAGTCAAGTACCTGTACGAGAGAGTCAAGCTACCAGTCAAGTACCTGTACGAGAGAGTCAAGCTATCAGTCAAGTACATGTTGGAGTCCGAGACAGTCAGTCAGCCGAAGGTCGCAGTAGGGATTACTTGACTTCATTTCTTGCTTTAAGCCCCTAAAGAAATGCCAAAAAGACAATCTACATTTAACCATAAATGGGCCAATGAATTTGGATTTATTGCTACAAGCAGAAAAGGTGACCTTCACGTATTCTGTACACTATGTTGTTGTGATGTGGATATT
The DNA here is from genome assembly GCF_038502225.1 of Cherax quadricarinatus. Classification (NCBI taxonomy): domain Eukaryota; kingdom Metazoa; phylum Arthropoda; class Malacostraca; order Decapoda; family Parastacidae; genus Cherax; species Cherax quadricarinatus. The sequence goes on from NC_091375.1 coordinate 7,324,989, forward strand.
ACTGGCACGGGGGGAAAATTCAGTTGAAAGGCAAGTTGTCAAGGATAAACAAAGTTAACACAAACCTCTTGGAGATGGCAACGATAGGAGTACAAAAAAATGTATATGGTAAATAGGCTACTTCCTTTAGTTTGTGAAGTTAATTTGGTTAGCATATGCTGTTCCAGCAAAAGTAAAAATGAATATTCATTTCTTTCAATGCTTTATTTTTATTGTATGAGTGCATGTATGTAATATATACAGAGAGTTAAAAAAGATCATTAAAGAAAAAATACCCCAAAATAACATTCTTCACATTATTACCTGGAGTTTACCTGGAGAGAGTTCCGGGGGTCAACGCCCCCGCGGCCCGGTCTGTGACCAGGCCTCCTGGTGGATCAGAGCCTGATCAACCAGGCTGTTGCTGCTGGCTGCACGCAAACCAACGTACGAGCCACAGCCCGGCTGGTCAGGAACTGACTTTAGGTGCTTGTCCAGTGCCAGCTTGAAGACTGCCAGGGATCTGTTGGTAATCCCCCTTATGTATGCTGGGAGGCAGTTGAACAGTCTCGGGCCCCTGACACTTATTGTATGGTCTCTTAACGTGCTAGTGACACCCCTGCTTTTCATTGGGGAGATGGTGCATCGTCTGCCAAGTCTTTTGCTTTCGTAGTGAGTGATTTTCGTGTGCAAGTTCGGTACTAGTCCCTCTAGGATTTTCCAGGTGTATATAATCATGTATCTCTCCCGCCTGCGTTCCAGGGAATACAGGTTCAGGAACCTCAAGCACTCCCAGTAATTGAGGTGTTTTATCTCCGTTATGCGCGCCGTGAAGGTTCTCTGTACATTTTCTAGGTCAGCAATTTCACCTGCCTTGAAAGGTGGTGTTAGTGTGCAGCAATATTCCAGCCTAGATAGAACAAGTGACCTGAAGAGTGTCATCATGGGCTTGGCCTCCCTAGTTTTGAAGGTTCTCATTATCCATCCTGTCATTTTTCTAGCAGATGCGATTGATACAATGTTATAGTCCTTGAAGGTGAGATCCTCTGACATGATCACTCCCAGGTCTTTGACGTTGGTGTTTCGCTCTATTTTGTGGCCAGAATTTGTTTTGTACTCTGATGAAGATTTAATTTCCTCGTGTTTACCATATCTGAGTAATTGAAATTTCTCATCGTTGAACTTCATATTGTTTTCTGCAGCCCACTGAAAGATTCGGTTGATGTCCGCCTGGAGCCTTGCAGTGTTTGCAATGGAAGACACTGTCATGCAGATTCGGGTGTCATCTGCAAAGGAAGACACGGTGCTGTGGCTGACATCCTTGTCTATGTCGGATATGAGGATGAGGAACAAGATGGGAGCGAGTACTGTGCCTTGTGGAACAGAGCTTTTCACCGTAGCTGCCTCGGACTTTACTCTGTTGACGACTACTCTCTGTGTTCTGTTAGTGAGGAAATTATAGATCCATCGACCGACTTTTCCTGTTATCCCTTTAGCACGCATTTTGTGCGCTATTACGCCATGGTCACACTTGTCGAAGGCTTTTGCAAAGTCTGTATATATTACATCAGCATTCTTTTTATCTTCTAGTGCATTTAGGAACTTGTCGTAGTGATCCAATAGTTGAGACAGACAGGAGAGACCTGTTCTAAACCCATGTTGCCCTGGGTTGTGTAACTGATGGGTTTCTAGATGGGTGGTGATCTTGCTTCTTAGGACCCTTTCAAAGATTTTTATGATATGGGATGTTAGTGCTATCGGTCTGTAGTTCTTTGCTGTTGCTTTATTGCCCCCTTTGTGGAGTGGGGCTATGTCTGTTGTTTTTAGTAACTGTGGGACGACCCCCGTGTCCATGCTCCCTCTCCATAGGATGGAAAAGGCTCATGATAGGGGCTTCTTGCAGTTCTTGATGAACACAGAGTTCCATGAGTCTGGCCCTGGGGCAGAGTGCATGGGCATGTCATTTATCGCCTGTTCGAAGTCATTTGGCGTCAGGATAACATCGGATAGGCTTGTGTTAACCAAATTTTGTGGCTCTCTCATAAAAAATTCGTTTTGATCTTCGACTCTCAGTCTGGTTAGCGGCTTGCTAAAAACTGAGTCATATTGGGACTTGAGTAGCTCACTCATTTAGTGATATTTCACAAATAAATAATTCTCCTAAGTGTATTTTGTATATTTTCTACAACTTTATTTGCACGCACACAAAATTATATATATATATATATTATATATATATATATATATATATATATATATATATATATATATATATATATACACATGCACACCTCTCTCCATGGGTCCTGAGAGAGGGAGCAGAGGCGCTCCGTGTACCACTAACAACAATCTTCAACACATCTATCAGAACAAGGCAATTGATTACCTAAGGTGTGGAAGACAAGCAAATGTAGTTCCAATTTTTAAAAAGAGACAGACACGCAGCATTAAACTACCGACCGGTGTCACTGACATGCATAATATGCAAAGTCATGGAGAAGATTATCAGAAGAGTGGTGGAGCACCTAGAAAGGAATGAGCTTATCAACAACAACCAGCACGGATTCAGGGAAGGGAAATCCTGTGTCAGAGACCTACTGGAGTTCTACGACAAGGTGACGGCAGTTAGACAAGAGAGGGGTGTGTAGACCGTGCTTTCTTCGACTGTAAGAAGGCTTTTAACACAGTTCCACACATGAGACTAGTGCAAAAGCTGGAGGACCAGGCAGGTACAACAGGAAGGGCACTGCAATGGATCAGAGACCACCTGACAGTGAGGCAACAGTGAGTCATGGAACGTGACGAGGTGTCGGAGTGGGTCCCTGTGATGAGTGGGGTTCCACAGGTGTCAGTCCTAGGACCGGTGCTATTTCTGATATACGTGAATGACATGACGGAAGGGATAAACTCAGAAATGTCCCTGTTTGCAGACGATGTGAAGCTAATGAGAATTCAGTCGGATGAGGCTCATGCAGGACCACAAAGGGATCTGGACAGGCTGCAAGCCTGTTCCAGCAACTGGCTTCTAGAATTTCACCCTACCAAGTCATGAAGATCGGGAAAGAGCAAACAAGACCACAGACAGAGCACAGTTTAGGGAACCAAAGACTGCAAACCTCACTCAAGGAAAAGGATCTTGGGGTGAGTATAATACCGAGCACATCTCAAGCGCACATCAACAAAATAACTGCCGCAGCATTTGGACGATTAGCAAAACCTAAGAATAGCGATCCGGCACCTCGGTGAAGAATCATTCATGACTCTGTACACAGTGTACATCAAGCCCAACCTGGAACCCACACCTAGTTAAGCACGTGAATAAAATAAGAGAAAGTGCAAAGGTTTGCAACGAGACTAGTCCCGGAGCTAAGGGGTATGCCCTACGAGGAGAGGTTAAGGAAAATCGACCTGACGACACTGGAGGAACCACTGACAGGCAAAACATTTCCACAATGAAGATACCCAAATGTTGTACAAATATCTCATTTATCAACTTGTCGTTTTTTTAATCATTTATTCACACCAAGACATTTATAGGAGCCTGAATCTGTGCTCCAATTTCCTGGATTAAACCTGAATGTCTTCCATCCTACCCATCCCTACAGGCACTGTGCAATCCCTATGGGTTTAGTGTTCCCCATAATAATAATAATAATAATAATAATAATAATAATAATAATAATAATAATAATAATAATAATAATAATAATAATAATAGGAGCTTGTCTCTGTGATTAACTTTACGTTTACTGTACATATTATTTCACCTAGACAACTTTTGTTATTAAAGTTGTCAACTTTTATTTGGTTGGTTTGAATTCCTCTAGTTGTGATCCCAAAGCACTCTTGAGAAGCCATATATGATAGAGGATAACTAGAATAGATTTAAAACTAACCTGTTACTAGACCAGGAGCAGGTTAGACCTTCTAGTACTCCCTGGAGATGTATGTGGTAATAGATGTCGCATTTTTTAACAGTAGCCAGCTTTTGTCTCCCCCAAATAAAGGGACAAGGAATTCCTGTTTTATCCTCTTTCCCCCCAGGTGTGTGGGTAGGGTTGGAACAGCATCCCTTGGGTGGTGGGGAAAGGGGGGAGGGGTATGAGCGGCTACCGAGTTGACCTTATCAACTTTAGGGGTAGATGACCAACAAGAATATAGATAGATAGATAAGGAAAAGAAAACACCCGTATACGCCCTGCTACCCCCCTCCCCTCACTACTCTCATCTTCTACCCTTACCCCTCTCCTCCCTCTTCTTCCCCTTCACCCCTAACCCTGACGACGCCCCTTGTAAGCCCTCACCTCAGCTGACCCTTGATGCTTAACCCTTGACCTGGTCGAGGTAGCCAGAAGGGCGAGGCCTGGTACTAGTGTATAAACTCACTCAGAGACACTAGTACCTGTACACGCGCTCTTTACGGCTCTTACTCAGGCAGCTCTTTACAGCTCTTACTCAGGCAGCTCTTTACAGCTCTCGCTCAGACAACTCACCACTAGAAAAGGCGCATAGTACGACTTTGGCCACTTTTCTAGAGCTTTAGCATTGTCCACTAGATCTGTTGCAGGCCTTCATTTATATGAGCCAATAGACCTACTGTAGTATTCCTTTCTTCGTGTATTAGTATGAACCAGCAGGCCTTCTTTGTATTACTCAGACCATGTTGTTCCGGTTCATGTTAGAGGTGGTGGGTGGGAGTTCAGTGGGTGTGGGACGGGTTGCATGAAGGTACGTGGGAGGCTGATGAGTTGATTGTGGTTGCTGCTGTTGCAGGTGATGGAGAAGCTACATAGTACTGAGGGAGTCACCATTGTAGGTGGTGTTGCAGGCGATGGAGAAGCTACATAGTACTGAGGGAGTCACCATTGTAGGTGGTGTTGCAGGCGATGGAGAAGCTACATAGTACTGAGGGAGTCACCATTGTAGGTGGTGTTGCAGGCGATGGAGAAGCTACATAGTACTGAGGAAGTCACCATTGTAGGTGGTGTTGCAGGCGATGGAGAAGCTACATAGTACTGAGGGAGTCACCATTGTAGGTGGTGTTGCAGGCGATGGAGAAGCTACACAGTGCTAAGGGAGTCACCATTGTAAGTGGTATTGCAGGTGATGGAGAAGCTACATAGTACTGAGGGAGTCACCATTGTAGGTGGTGTTTCAGGCGATGGAGAAGCTACATAGTACTGAGGGAGTCACCATTGTAGGTGGTGTTGCAGGCGATGGAGAAGCTACACAGTGCTAAGGGAGTCACCATTGTAAGTGGTATTGCAGGTGATGGAGAAGCTACATAGTACTGAGGGAGTCACCATTGTAGGTGTTGCAGGTGACGAATTAGACACTTGTGCAAGACTTGGGTATTTATATGGTGGAAACGTTTCGCCAGCCAGTGGCTTCCTCAATCCAATACAGAGAAGAATGGTTGAAGATCAAGAGGAGTTTGAGGTAATCAGTCCCTCAGCCTGGAGTAGATGTGACCGGTCCACCAGTCTTGATAAGTGATTGATGGACTGATGACCTCAAACTCATTCTGATCTTCAACCATTCTTCTCTGTACTGGACTGAGGAAGCCACTGGCTGGCGAAATGTTTCCACAATAAAGATACCCGAGTGTTGCCCATGTGTCATCAACCTGTCAGTTCTCTGAACCATTTATATACATTCCTGTTGTAGGTACTTACGCAGGTGCTGCTCTAGGTACTTACGCAGGTGCTGGAGGACCAACCCATAAAAATTAGGTATCACACGGAACGTTTATTATGGGGAGCACTAAGCCCGTAGGAATTAAACAGCGCCTGTGTGGGGGTGGGATGGAAGGTATTCAGGCTTAATGCAGATCCAATTTCTTAGATCGAGAGCCCCTCACCAACATCAAGGAACCTCCCTTGAAGGGACAGAAAACTTTGGGTTTTCAACTCCGTTCTCTAGACCAAGAATGACCACAAGAACTGAAGTATCCCGGGGAGGAGATCCATCAGATACCTTACATTGGCATAAAAATAAAAGAATATGCATTACAAGATTTAAGTGGCTGTGACTTGGACCTGCCTAGCATGGGCCAGTAAGCCTGCTGCAGTGCTCCTTTATGCTTTTATGAGAAAAGGAAACAGATGGGAAAGTGTGTGAAGTACACTAATCCTCACTTCTCGCCTTGTACCTTATACCTTCCTTATCCTTCACCTCATCCTCATCCCCTAGCTCTGCCGACGCCCAGCCTACGTAGCATCTGACCTCAGGTGACCCCTAATGCTGGACTCTTGACCTGGGCATGATCAAGGTGGCCCAGGCGGGCCAGACCAGGTACTCGTCTATCCTATAAGGTCTGGCCAAGAGACTATTACCTATACGCCTGGTCAAGTGTAGCTCAGTGAACATAGTACCAGAAATAGTCCCCGTGATCACCTTTTCTTGAGATTACAGGGGAGTCGAACCTTGGCTTCTTTGTCATCGTCTAGTTCACTACCTTCCAGCCTCTTGGGCCCTATTATACCCATTCTTAAAGCTATGTATGGAACCTGCCTCCATAGCTTCTTCATCCAAGTCTTTCCACTTTCTAAAAATTAACAAAGTATTTCCTAACAACCCTGTGACTCATTTGAGTCATCCTAAACCTGTTCCCTTGTGTGCCAGTTTTCCGCCACTCGAAGTTTTTCTCTTTCCTCGCTATTAAGTTTTCTGAATATTTTGTACGTCGTTAACATGTCTCTCTTAGATCTTCTGTTCTCTAATGTCAAGACAATTACTAGTAATCTCTCCTCTTAATTAATTCCCTTAAACTCCGGTCGAGCTTTGCTTCAAATATCTACATTCTTTATACATTGTCCTAACTTAATGGGTGACAGGTAAGACACAGCAAATCTGGGTTAGAAGAGGCTAGGTTAAAATAGGATAGGTTAGGCTAGGCTAAGTTAGGCTTGCGGATACTATAGTCAGCTATAAGTATTCAGTGACTTTATTACTAAGATTTGTTTAACCAGGTGTGGGTTCCATAGTGGTTCTTCATACTCCAAGATGGACTTCACACATGTGCAGTATATGGGACCGTGAATGTCTGTATGGTATTATTCCTGAAAGGTAACCTGAGATAAGTCAAACGCACATTTACTCGTGAGGCTATTCGGTAGATATTTACCTCTGGTAATACTGCAGAAGACACAAGAATATATGTGACAGTCTTACAGTGGGGCACAATAGACAATCCAGGGTCAATAGTGACAATATTCAGATAGTTTTCTA
>NC_091375.1:7337197-7344697 GCF_038502225.1 Cherax quadricarinatus
AAGAATCTTAGAAAACTTACCTAACCTTATTATAACAAGAACAATTTATTTTAGCCTAACCCAACTAAATATATTTTAGATTTGTTTACAATAATTTAATACTAAACAAACACAGCGAAATATATTTTTTTCGTTAGGTTCACAATAATTTTGGCGAAATTATTGCATACACAAATTTTCACTTGTCCTATATGGCAAGATGAGCGTTGCTATTTAAGCCAAGATCGCAAGTTCTGCCTATTCGGCACGACATATATATATGTGTGTATGTGTACTCACCTAGTTCTCACCTAGTTGAGGTTGTGGGGGTCGAGTCCGAGCTCCTGGCCCCGCCTCTTCACTGATCGCTACTAGGTGTGTGTGTGTGTGTGTGTGTGTGTGTGTGTGTGTGTGTGTGTGTGTGTGTGTGTGTGTGTGTGTGTGTGTGTGTGTGTGTGTGTGTGTGTGTGTGTGTGTCGAGCCGAATAGGCAAAACTTGGTATTTTAACATAAACATCAAGGTTCTTCTTGCCGAATAAGACAAACGAAAATTTGTGTACGCAATAATTTCGCAAAAATCATTCTGAACCTAACGAAAAAAATATATTTCATTGTGTTTGTTTATTATTAAATTATTGCAAACTTATCTAAAATATATTTAGTTGGATTAGGCTAAATTAAATTGCGCTTGTTATAATGTTAGGTAAGTTTTCTAAGGTTCTTTTGGTACAAAATTATAAATTTTTACATTAACATAAATGAAAAAATATATCTTTAAACGTATAAGAGAAAATTTTAGAAAGGACTTAATTTTAAATGACTTCTTGCTAATTGCCCAGTTTTATTTATTCGGCACGACATAATATATATATATATATATATATATATATATATAATATATATATATATATATATATATATATATATATATATGGTAGCGTGTGAGGGATAGATGGTAGTATGAGGGATAGATGGTAGTGTGTGAGGGATAGATGGTAGTGTGTGAGGGATAGATGGTAGTGTGTGAGGGATAGATGGTAGTGTGTGAGGGATAGATGGTAGTGTGTGAGGGATAGATGGTAGTGTGTGAGGAATAGATGGTAGTGTGTGAGGAATAGATGGTAGTGTGTGAGGAATAGATGGTAGTGTGTTAGGGATAGATGGTAGTGTGTGAGGAATAGATGGTAGTGTGTGAGGGATAGATGGTAGCGTGTGAGGGATAGGTGGTAGTTTGTTAGGGGATACGGGGCGGTGGGTGAGGGACAGCGGTGGGTGTGTGAGGGGTGGAGGCGGAGAACACAGCAAGCGGTCCTTACGTTGGGTGGAGACGGTGTTGGATCCCTTGTGGTAGAGCATTAAGAATTTCCTGTAAGCGATTCGAGCACGTAAACATGGCCTTACTGCAAGATGAGAAGGATCCAAGACACTCCCCGACATTTTTATCTATATACTTGTTACGCTAGCAAGAACTGAAACATGCACGGACCATAACATTAGGATCTGGTACATGGGTGTTCTTTTTTGGTACCAGGATAGCATATTTATGTCAGTTTGAAGCTGTTTGGTAGCTTCCATGGGCACTGCTTCGAGAGTGAGTGTTTTGAGGATTTAGGAGATGTCGTCGTGATCCCAAGCCTAAGCCAACGTAATTAATTGTGAAATTGATTAGCCTAATTTTTTTCAAACAAACCGGCCGCATCCCATCGAAGAGACTAATATTATTTCTATAATTTGCACATTAAAAGCATAAGCAAAGTGAAGTAATATGCGTCTAGATTATTGCTCGGGAAGGCCAGCTTATATCTAACTCGATTAATCGTCCAATAGTATTACTGCATTGTATTGTATAGAAAAGAAGGAAAACGGAACATTACTGGACTCGACTAGACAGATCCTCGTCAGGAAACACTTATCCTGTTTCCTGACCAATCTTACCTAGCCTAACCAGCCATTCCCTCTTGTGTATCTATCCATTCCCTCCATCTTAAAAAAATCACTATGTACCCCACCATCCTAAAATTTCACTATGACCTATAAAAATAATTTTATTGTAACTATTGCAACCTAAGTTCAGACACTTCAAGTCAAACTAGATTCAATTATGAAAATTATAGATATCAGAAAGTTCAATATGGACGACTGAATTCTCCCTTGATCCCTCTTCAAATAAAATAAAATAGGATCCTTAGTTACCTGCAGCAGTAGTGTTGGGTGGGGAAAGGGAATTGAATTATAGAAGGGGAGTGAGGGTAGAGTGCGACTTGAATCCTCGCTAATGATATCAAAACCGACCCTCCGATCTTCTTCTGTTTGTCTTGGCGGACCTCGAACTCTCTAGGGAGGAGGAGAAAGGCAGGACGAGAGAGCTGAAAGGAAGGGAGGGGAGTAGGGGGTGAGTGACATGAGAGAGGAAAAGATGAGGGAGAGAGGGAGACGGAGAGGAGATATGAAGTATAGAATAAATCAGTTTAAAAGTAAAAGGTATATTATAAAGTATAAAGACCACTGTCAACACCCGTGACTTGATAGTAATAATAGTATACAAGTATACTGTTGATAATAACAGTATACAAGTATACTGTTGGTAATAACAGTATACAAGTATACTGTTGGTAATAACAGTATACAAGTATACTGTTGGTAATAACAGTATACAAGTATACTGTTGGTAATAACAGTATACAAGTATACTGTTGGTAATAACAGTATACAAGTATACTGTTGGTAATAACAGTATACAAGTATACTGTTGGTAATAACAGTATACAAGTATACTGTTGGTAATAACAGTATACAAGTATACTGTTGGTAATAACAGTATACAAGTATACTGTTGGTAATAACAGTATACAAGTATACTGTTGGTAATAACAGTATACAAGTATACTGTTGGTAATAATAGTATACAAGTATACTGTTGGTAGTAACAGTATACAAGTATACTGTTGGTAATAATAGTATACAAGTATACTGTTGGTAATAACAGTATACAAGTATACTGTTGGTAATAACAGTATACAAGTATACTGTTGGTAATAACAGTATACAAGTATACAGTTGGCAGGAGCAGTAGAGATGTGAAGACGATGTAATCAGTCCATCAGCCTTGAAGACTTAGTTTTGAGGTGGTCAGTCCCTTAGCCTGGAGAAGATTTTTGTTCCATAGTCTGGAACAACATAAGTCTTCATACTGTCACTTAAACTTCATATTATTCTAGACTATGGAACAAAACTCTTGTCCAGGCTGAGGGACTGACCACCTCATAACTATGTCTGCAAGGGTGATGGACTGATTATAACGTCTTCAGATCTCTACTGTTCCTGCCAACTTTTCTGTACTTGACTGAAGAAGCCTACTGTGTAGGCGAAACGTTTCGTAATAAAATTACCAAATTGTTGCATATGTCTTACCAACATAAGAATAGTGGAGCACTGCAATAGGCCTATTTACCCATGCTAGGCAGTTCCAATTCACACATGACCACACCCTCACAATCTTAATTTTTAAAGGGGTGGACGGGTAAGCCAGCGGAAGGCCTCGGTCAGATGAACAAAAGCTCCGGTGGTGGATCATCTTATGACTAAGACCCGTGTCAGGAAATACTTGTCCTGTTTCCTTGCTAAACCTCTCGCATATACCAGTCCAACCTGTATTTGAAGCTATCCAGAGGTCTCCCTTCAATGACGTTATCAGGGTGCTTGTCCCATTCGTCTACAAATCTATTGCTAAGCCAAAAATTCCATATATGTATTGAGACACTTATGGAACATATGGGAATCTATACTGAAGAAACGTTTCGCCACTCAGGGGCTACATCAGTTAATTAAAAAGCAGGAAGGTATAAGGAGAGGAGTAGTTATAGGTAATCAGTCCCTCAGCCTAGAATCGATGTGTTCAGCATAGGAAGTACAGCATAGGGCCAGAGAGGTGGCTTATATACTGATGTCAGGCGAGTCGCAGCAGGAGGAGGTGGGATCACTGTGGAACCATCCACTAGTGTAAGTAGGTCGGGATCACTGTGGAACCATCCACTAGTGTAAGTAGGTCGGGATCACTGTGGAACCATCCACTAGTATAAGTAGGTCGGGATCACTGTGGAACCATCCACTAGTGTAAGTAGGTCGGGATCACTGTGGAACCATCCACTAGTATAAGTAGGTCGGGATCACTGTGGAACCATCCACTAGTGTAAGTAGGTCGGGATCACTGTGGAACCATCCACTAGTGTAAGTAGGTCGGGATCACTGTGGAACCATCCACTAGTGTAAGTAGGTCTTCGTCCAAAGTTGGACAAGTGTTGAAGAATTCTTTGTATCAAGTTCCCATATATCTTATCTAAATATAAATTTGTTTAAATCGAATTTATTACGCAGTCGTTGCCACGCACCTCGGGTCGTCTCGCCACGATAACTGGCGGAACTGACTTTGACTTACGCCTATATACAAATGAATAATTCCAACAGACCTCAACAACTCTCCCACATCCTGTCTTGGGTAGATATTTTCAGCATTGTATTTTTATCCCTCTTATTTATTGATGTCTATTTCCACTCGTTTACTGCAATCATTTCCTCATAATTCTACGTCATTTGAGTGAGGCCTTCAGCCTCTCTTCACAGGAAATTTTTCACATACGTTGTATAATTTCCAACTCGTTTATGTTCATTTCTGGTTTAGAAAGACACGTAAGCAAACACTATAACATATTTATTAGAAAACGTTTCGGTCCTGGGACCTTGATCAAGGTCCCAGGAAGTGATCAAGGTCCCAGGACCGAAACGTTTTCTAATAAATATGTTATAGTGTTTGCTTACGTGTCTTTCTAAACCAACTTGTCGGTATTTATTACCAAGGTTTATACCATGTTCATTTCTGAATCTGGAGACCAGAACCGAGCAGCATAATTCAAACAAGGCCTTACCAAAGCTTTATAAAGTTGACTTCTACTATTTATACTTCTAATATGAAGTCAAGAATTCTATTAGCTTAATAGCTAATTTCTTAAATACTCTTCACTTAGCTTCAAATTTCTGCTAACCAGAGCTCCTAAATCTTTTCCGCATTTAGTCTAAGATCTACATTATTCAGCTTATAAGTACCATGTTATGACAGGATGACATAACCTCCATGGGTGGCTGCTATCTACCAACCTATTATTATTTCACACTCCTTACTCAGTTTACCAACGTACGCACGTTACACACACACACACACACACACACACACACACACACACACACACACACACACACACACACACACACACACACACACACACACACAAGAATACGGTAATATCACAATGAGTGGTTCTGCCAACTTACGTTTACAATCGTAAGACAGGAGGGCAGAAGCGTCCAAAACTAACGCAGTGAACATGGACAAGGAAGAAAAACATCAGTGGCGCAGAACTTGTGAATTGAACACCATTAACTGAAGAAATGGAGGTCACACTCACTGAACTTGTCACAAGAAAGCCGAAGAACTTAGACAACATATCACTATAGGTGCAGAAAGAATGAGTGGATTCTCCAGCACACCCTTACTTGAATGACCCAAGTGTAAACGTTGAGGATGTAAGTGTGGAACTTGAGAATGTACTCAGAGAATTGAAGATATACTCACAGAACTAAGGTTATACTCACAGAGCTAAGGACATACAGAACTATGGTTATACTCACAGAACTAAGGTTATACTCACAGAACTAAGGTTATACTCACAGAACTAAGGTTATACTCACAGAACTAAGGTTATACTCACAGAACTGAGGTTATACTCACAGAACTAAGGTTATACTCACAGAACTAGTGGTTCGCTAGAAGCTGCGGCTCCTGACATAGCACTAGCACAACTATTCCATAACAGAAATACATATTACTAGATACCTAAACAAAGCTAACGTCATTCCAAGAATTCGAAAGGGGGCGACCCTTCACTCGTGGTAGCTTGATGTTAATGAAGGTCTCTTGATACAAGAACTCTTCAAGCATGGTCTGTGTATAACATTGAAAGGCTCTTGATCTAAAACACTGGTATTTGGTGGTTCGAATTTTTTATACACGGATTAATTTTACAAGCTAAGAGGTGTTATCCTACCACAGCTCATTTCACAGCCCAGGTCTACCTAAGGTTAAAGATTATCAACTACACGAGGGTCATTACAGCTGCATGTCACTTGTTCACCAGTCGAGAATACTTTATTACCTAAAATACATTAAATTCTCAGTGTATATACACTGTATATGTGAGAAATATACATCTTAAATTGCATATACTCATAAATAAACATCTCTCGGTGTATATACAAGAGAAATATGTATGTTTTGGTGTATATACAGTACAACTGTGTCTTAGAGGTAATTAGGTCTACCCTCCCCTTCCTTTGCTCAAACCTGATTATCTCACTATCTCTAAGTCGGACGTGAGACTTCTACTCTGGTAGCAGAGCCTGAGGCCTAGTCAACCAGGCTGTTGCTGCTAAGGGCCAGCAGGCATACACAACCTTCACAACCTGATCCTGTTTGTTTGCTTGCTTGCCCTCTCTCTCTTTCTTTGTTTGTCAGAACTAAGTCTTTGGTTTGGTCACAAATTGTTTTAAGAAACAATCTTGAATTACCTCTAGGTGCGATGAATACACTGAGAAAACTCTATAAGTGTAAGGAAACCAAGACTCTTCAACACCGTCTCTTCATACTTAAGGGGGATTACCAACAAATCCCTGGCTGCCTTCAAGAGGGATTTTGACAAATTTCTCAAAACATTTCCTGATCAGCAGGGCTGACGTGCATAAGTTAGACTACGGGCAGAAGGCACTAACAGCTTGATCAATCAAGCGACAGGGTCGCAGAGGCAGTGACCTCCGGAAGAGACTCCAGGTACAGGTACGTCACTTCAACCATTGTCACATTCGTCAAATGCCTTTGCAAAATCAGTGCGATTTGGTTTCCTTCCAAAGAACGAGTATACTGACATAGTCTCTTGATATATCTGTTTACAAGTTATGAAGATTGAGACACTTATGCAGCATATGGGAATCTTTATTCAGGAAACGTTTCGCCACACAGTGGCTTCATCAGTCCAATACAAAGAGGAAGGCGTAAGGAGAGGAGGAGTATGAGGTAATCAGTCCCTCAGCCTGGAGTCGATGTGTTCAGTCCATCAATCTTGTAGAATGTACAGCATAGGGCCGTAGACGTGGCTTATATACTGTAGTGAGGTGACTTGAAGCAGGTGGAGGCGGGGTCATAGTGGTACCATCCACTAGTCGAAGTAGGTCTTCGTCCAAAGGTTGAACAAGCGTTGAAGAATTCTTTGTAAGAAGATCCCATGATGCTGCAGTGTCTGACAGTTGTGATGAATGGTTTGAAAAACCGACAAGTTGAAGATTGAGACACTTATGCAGCATATGGGAATCTTTATTCAGGAAACGTTTCGCCACACAGTGGCTTCATCAGTCCAATACAAAGAGGAAGGCGTAAGGAGAGGAGGAGAATGAGGTAATCAGTCCCTCAGCCTGGAG